>NC_133316.1:20898-78216 GCF_012295235.1 Primulina huaijiensis
TCGACGAGACGAAGCTACTGTCAAAATTTCAGCTCAATCGGAGCCCGTTTGCTCGGCCAATTGCACGTCCGAATGTCCGCATTGTGCGCATTTACCGGCGAATTCGATCGCGCCGGTCACCGCTCATCGTCCGGCTGCGATTTTGGTATCATTGGACTCGTCCTCTCCCGTCGCATCTTGTGTCCAAAAATCAAGTCAATCGGAGTCCGTTTGCTGCCCCAAATCGGCCGGACAAGTTGCGAAATTACTGTTCACCGACTCGCCGCCTACGTTTTTGTCAATTCCGGCGGATTCCGATGGTAGTTGTTCAATCGGCGCCCCGATCTATAATACCCACTCCAAGGCGCTTCCATTGGTACCAGCCATGCCGTCTAATTCTTCTCCGGTGGCCGGGAATTTCAGATCTACGATTTTACGCACTATTCACTCGCCTGCGTCGGATATTATCTTCAATTCCGCCGCCGTCCCTTCTCCAAATTTCAATTCCTTTGGTAAGATGCTTATTCAAGGGATGGGTAATCGTTCCATGTCGCCAATTGTGGATAATTCTTCACCGATCGAAAATGCCCAAATCGATGGTGTTCGGCCGAGTCAAGCGTCAAAACTCGTCGATTTCGCTCCTGGTTTGACCGATTCTCGGTGTTTGGTCGCCGGTTCTGTGGTCTCCTCCCCTTCGCCGGCCTTCGTTGTCTCTCCGGTAGGTGACTCACTAGTTGACTCGGGCGAGTCACTCGGCCGAACTCGGCGTGTTGACTCGGCAGTCCACCCTTCATCTCCTGCGTTCAACTCGGGACAGACTAGTGCAGTTTCACCTCTCTTTTCTACTTTTCGAGATGTTATTGCTCCTCCTCCAGCCAAACAAAGCTTTGCCGAGTTTGGAGAGTTGCTGGGTGGGCCTGCTGAGCCGACTCTTGTTGATGGCATCCCGGGTCTTCTTTTCCCGGATCAGGTTATTTCTTCCCTGTCCGTGCCTTTTAAATTTACGTTGATTGGTCGCGTTACAGGGAATCGGGGTGTTACACCAAATAGTGCTATCCTGGCTGCTTTTTCTCATTATGGCTTCATGGGCTCGTTTACTGTTAAATTTCTTCCTCGGGGCTTTTTGGTTATTATTTTTTCTGTTGAGGGAGATTATCTGAAATTAGGGTCTCAGAAGTTGGTTTCTATTGGGACAGTTTCGATTCGTTTTTTCAAATGGACACCGGAGTTTAAGTTTGAGTCTGAGTCTTCGATTACTCTGATTTGGGTTTGGATTCCTGATTTACCTCTGCATTTATATGACAAGCAGTGTCTTTTCCAGATCGGTAAGCTTTTAGGGAACCCTGTTATGGTGGATGAGATTACAGCGGATGGTTCTCGTGGTTCTTTTGCTCGCATTTGCGTTGAGCTTCATGTTTTGCAACCTCGTCCGGATCAGATCTGGGTTGGGTGGGGCAATCACAGACAGGTTTTAGGGGTCGTTTATGAAAAAGTCCCCTTCTTTTGCACTAAGTGTCAGGTGTTAGGTCATTCTGTGCAGCGCTGCTCTCGTTCCGGTTACAGTCCTTCTGGTGACCGTTCTAAGGCTCAGGGGAAGCGGCCTCAAACTTCTTCGGCTTCTGATCCAGGGTCTTCAGGTCAGCCTCAGGGTGTTCCGCATGGTTCGGTTCCTACCAGTGTTCCAGGTTCTGGGAGTGCTGAGCCAGGATGGACTCAGCAGCGACGTCGGCGTCGCCCGGTTTCTGGTCAGGTTCCTCCTCAGGCTCCTCCTTTGAGTAACTCTTTTGAAGTTCTACACTCTATTCCAGTAGATTCTTTTCAAGGTGGAGATTCTGCTGGCTGCTCCCCGTCACGCCCTCCGTCTTCTTCTCCTGTCTTTGAGGCTATTGTAGAGGATGTCCTTATTGAGCCCGAGGTTGTGGTGCCTCAGATGCCTACTCCTCCAGATATTTCAGTGGTTGTTACTTCCGTTATTGCAGATGATGCTCAGGGGTCTAGTTCTGGGGCTAGCACTTCTCCGGTTGATGTTGTTCCAGTGGTGATAGACCCGATGCTTTTTTCCACTGCTCCGGCACATATGGTAGTTTCTAAAGCTTCTGGTCCCATTATTCCGTTACCGATTGATCTTGGGAGTGGTCCTCGAGTGGCTGATTTGGCTCTTCTTCCTTCTCCTGCCTGTCAGTCCTTGCCACTCCCAGGTCGCACGCGCTCACAGATGCGCAGATTTTATAGGACTCAGAAGAGTCAGGTGGGGTTACCTTGTGGGCGACCGCCTGATTCAGGTTGATCTAGTTTTCCGCCTTTTTTGGGCGATCTGTGATGGGCGTTCACTGCAGAATTCTCCTTGCCCATCGTTGTGTTTTATTTTGCTTGATGTATTCTGGGGCACCCGCTGTTGACTGCATATCGGGTTGCTCTGTCGTAGTATGTCTTTACTTCTGTTTTGATGTTATGATTGTATAGCCTTTTATGTGGAGGTCTTGGTCTAGTCCCCCTCCCATAAGGTTTTGTTTGTACTGCTCTTTTGTTGTATAAAAATAAAAATTTTATTAAAAAAAAAAAAAAACCCTAAACCCTAAACCATTTGCCCCCAAAAAATTTTCTCTTTCGTGAATAGTGAACAAAAAATACCAAATTTTCGCCTCAAATATTGCCGCCAGTAGGGCCGGCCGATCACCGCCGGTTCCCAGCCGGTTTGCCGGTGCACCTGAAGCGCCTCTTCCAGGTGAGCAACATACTAAAATTTCAGTCCATTCGGAGGTCGTTTGCCCCGTCAATTTCATGCCCGAAAATCCGCAAATTCCGGCTACAGTAACGGCTCCGGCGAGTTCAATTCCAAATTTTACAAATGACACACCGTTGGATTCGTCTCGTCAAGGCGAGGCTACTGTGAAAATTTCAAGTCATTCGGAGTTGATTTGCCCTCCCGATTTTAACATCAAATTTCCGTCTGCACTGTTCACGCCAGACCCGTCCGCGTTTTGCTCGATTCCGGCCAGCTCCGGTGTCGTTTCTCCGATACAAGCCCCGATCTGGAATGCCCATACTCAGTCGAACAATTTGGTTCATGGCCCGTTGCCTGAGTCGTTCACATTCACCGGTAATTTCAGATCTACTCCCACGCCGCCTGAAACCCTCGCCGCGCAGCATTCTTCCGTCAATTGCGCCGGCGTCCGGGCTCCTTTGTGCAATTCCTCTTCAGGATATCTTCCTCAGGTCATGGGTAATATTTCACCATCATCAATTGCATGTTTACGGCCGCCGATCGGAAACGCCCAAATTGGCGAGTTGCGGCCGAGTTCAAGTGTCCTTCATGCCAAATCGGTGCACGTCCCATCCGATTCTGTAAGTTTGATCACCGGTTCTGAGATCCACTTATCGTCGCCTGCCCTCGGTCAGTCACCGGCCGTTGACTCGCTGGTTGACTCAACCGAGTCACCGAGTCAACTCAACCCGGTTGACTCGGCAGTACCTTCATTGTGTCCAATTCCTCCTATTGATCCGGTGGTTTCTGCGCGTTCTATCCCTCCTACGATTTCATTTCGGGATATTTTGTGTCGTCCGTCTCCGTCTTCTCAGGCTCATAGTTTTGCCGATGTTGTTGATCAGATGGAAGAGGTACCTGCTCCGACTGTTCATGATGGAATTACCGGTATTTTATTCCCGGACCAGGTTATTTTTTCCCTCTCTGTTCCTTTTCGTTTTTCTTTTGTCGGGAGAGTTTCTGGGAACCGGGGTTTGACACCGAATTCGGATATTATTTCTGCTATTTCCTGCTGTGGTTTGCTGGAATCCCACACTGTTAAATTTCTTCCTCGTGGGTATTTGGTTCTTACTCTTTCTTGTGAGGAGGATTATTTAAAATTTTGGGAGAGGCCTGATATTTCTATTAGGACTGTGGTGATACGATTTTCTAAATGGACCCCAGAGTTCAAATAAGAGGAGGACTCTTCTATTGCTCCTGTTTGGGTTCGTTTTCCTGATTTGCCCTTGCACCTTTATGATAATCCAGTGAAGGTTGATGAGATTACAGCTGAGGGTTCTCGGGGTTCTTTTGCTCGATCTGTGTTGAGCTTGATGTGCTTCAGCCTCGTAAAGAGAAGATTTGGGTAGGATGGGGTGATCATAGTCAGATTGTTGATGTGATTTACGAGAAAGTTCCCCATTTTTGCTCTAACTGTAAGATGCTGGGTCATTCGATTGATTTTTGTTCTAGGAATGTTAACCCGTTTAGGCCGAGGCGGCGTGGGCCTCAGCGTCCGGCTGATCAAGCACCTCAGTCTTTTGATCAGGGGCACCAGGGTCCACGTCCTCATGGTAAGGGTGTTGTATTGGATTCCCCACTTCAGACTCCTAGTCAGCCATCTCAGGGTGTTACGTCTGATCAGCCACCGTCCGGTGATACTGATTTTATCGGGAATGTTTCTAAGCGTCCACGACGTCGTCCTGTTCTGAGGAAAGATCCGACTAGGCCTATTTCGACGAAGAATTATTATGAGATATTGCAGGATCTTCCTTCTGAATCTGGTCTTGGTGATTCTTCTGGTGGTGCAAAACCCCGCCCNCTATTCAGGAATTTGTGGGTGATCCTCCAGTTTCTATTGCTTTGTCTGTGGGTACCCCTGCTTCTAAACCATTGCCTTCATTGGCGTTTGATTTGGGTAGTGATGGCGGTGTGACCGGTGTCGTGGCTTCTTCTCCGACTGAGTGTTTATCTTTACCTCTCCCTGGACGTACGCGCTCTCAGCAGCGACGGTATTACCGTAATAAGGCGCTTCGGTCGAGTTTGCCCTACGGGCGTCCTCCTGAATCCGGTTGATATTGCTTGGCTTGAGGTGGTGGGCGTTCACTACAGAGTTCTCCTTGCCCATCCTTTTGTTTTATTTCTCTTGATGTATTCCAGGGCACCCACTGGTTTGTTGGCTTCTTGTTATGTTGTATTTGGGTTGCCCTGTTGTAGTATGTCGTTTTTATGTTTGGATGTGATGATGGCATAGCCTTTACGGAGGTCTTGGTCTAGTCCCCCTCCGTTAGGTTTTATTTGTGCTTAAATAAATTTTATTCTGGAAAAAAAAAATAAATAAAAAAAAAACCCTAAACCCTAAACCCTAACCCATTCGCCCCAAAAAATTTTTCTCTACAGTGAATAGTGTCAAAAAATAAGCCAAAAATCGCCCAAAAATCGCCTCTATGTCGGCGCCGGTTTCCGGCCTGCCAATGATACCACCAGATGCGCCTCGACGAGACGAAGCTACTGTAAAAATTTCAGGTTCATCGGAGCACGTTTGCCAGGTCAATTTCACGTCTGAATATCCGAAATCTGCGCAATTTCCGGCGAATGGAATCGCCCCGGTCACCGTCCATCGTCCGGCCTCAATAATGGTACCGTTGGAATCGTCTACTCCAGGCGCTTCTTGTGTCAAAATTTCAGCTTCATCGGAGTCTGGTTGCTACCCCAAATCGACCGGCGAAGTCACGCAAACACTGTTCACTGTTTCGCCGTCCCTTCAATTCTCGATTCCGGCCGACTCACCCCAAATTTCTCCGATCAAAGCCCCGATCTGGAATCCCGAGGACAAGGCGCTTCTTTTGCCTCAACCCCCGTTCATTGAACCCGCCGGTAGTAGCCGGAATTTTAGATCTACAAATGCGCCTCCTATTACCCTAGATGCGCCGCCTTTCGTCGTTGATTCTGCCGTCGGTGCCGCTTCAAATTTCAATTCCTTTGGTCATTCTACTCCTCAAGTGATGGGTAATCGTCCCATGTCTTCAATTGTTGCTAATTCATTGCCAAAAAAAACGCCCAAATTCGTGGGTTGAATCCGAGTTCATCGTTGATTTCCTCCATGTTTGACCCGAGTCCATCCGAGTTCAACCCCTCTTTGGCCGGTTCTGGGGTCTCCATGTCTTCGCCGGTCGACGGTGCTGCTCCGGTGCCGGCGGTCCGAGTTGACTCAGTTGAGTCTTCTCCTCAAATCGGCTGAGTCAACTCGGCAGTATCATTTGTTTTTAAAAGTGATTCAGCTGCTCCAATTGCTCCGGAGGTTGTTTCTGCGCGTTCTGTTCCTCCTACGGTTTCCTTTCGGGATATTTTGCGTCGGTCCTCTCCAACTTCGCCGACTCAGAGTTTTGCTCTTGACTCGATGGAGGAGATGCCTGCTCCGACAGTTCGTGATGGCATTCAAGGTCTATTCTTCTCGGATCAGGTTATTTCCTCACTCTCTGCTTCTTTTCGCTTTGCTTTGGTCGGGCGCATTTCTGGGAACCGGGGTTTGACACCCTCAGCAAACCTGGTGATGCGCAAAATCCGAGAGCGGAGATGCGCAGAGCACCTCGGAGGCAATATCACAGAGCTTTTAACAGCATGCACCAACTGCCCCGAGCAATTCTCATAATGATGCAAGAAGTCCAAAAGATGTTTCAAAGCACGGGCCTTCTTATCTGTTCTGATCTTGGTCTTTTTCCCCTTTGGGTTGAGACTGATTCTCAGATATCTCTTCAGATCCTTCGTTCTCGTCGGTGCCATTGGGATCTTCATCATACAGTCACCCGGATTCTAGTTCTTTTGAGGGGGAGGGCTGTTCATTTCTCTCATATTTTACGGGAAGGAAATTCGGTGGCGGATGCATTGGCGGCGAGGGCTCATACCCTTAGGGTTTATACCTTAGAGTTAGGTCCTTCCCTTCCCAGGCACATTTCCATCCTGACCCGTTCGGATATCTCCGGGCTTCCCTACCTTCGATACAGATGTTCTTAGCTTTTTGCAGCCCCTTCCTTTTTTTGGATCCATTTCTTGTATTTCTATATATGCATTATTTCCTTTGCAGGTATTGTTTTTTGGGTGGTTGGTCTTCTCCCATTTTGACTTGTGTGTGCGAGTGGGTCCAGACACTTGCACCCTTTATGCTTTCTTACTTTGGATTTGGGTGGGCTCGAGTACCTTCTCAGTTGGTGCTTTTCTTTGGTCCACTCCTGTTCTCTGGCGGGAGTTATCTGCAGGCTTCTCCTTGCCCGCCGTTTTTTCTCTTTGATTTATCGAGTGTTGTGGTGGCTCTGGATGATCTCTATCATTGGTTTATTAGGTCTGGGGATTCATACATGTTGAGACTTCTCTGTTATATATTTTGCTGCGTGCTTTGGTGGCTCTGGATGTTCTCTCTTGGTTGTCTCTTTTATCTGAGTCACCGTCATGCGATTCATGCTTTCACTTCTGACATAATGAGCTCAGCTGATCGATCTCGGATTAGGATGTGCTTTTCAGTTTGGCATTACATTGACAGACAGTTCAGAGATGGGTACCATCGGTCGTCTTTTGAACCTACTTCTGAGCTGGATCATTACTGTTTACATAGACTTGCCGAGTGTTGTGGTGGCTCTGGATGATATATCTCTTTGGTTTCTCTGGCCCGGGGCTCCAATCATGTTGAGACTACTCTGTGATATATTCTGCTGCATGCATTGGTTGATCGGGATTTTCTCTCTTGGTTGTCTCTTTTCCCCTAGTCATGCGATTCATGATTTCACTTCAGACATTATGAGCTCAGACTGTTATCACTCTCTTTTTGGGTCTTGGAGATTCTCTGCTGATCGATCTCGGATTATGTGGTTCTTTTCAGATTGGCCTTACATTGACAGACAGTTCAGAGATGGGTACCATCGGTGGTATTTTGCAACTATTTCTGAGCTAGATCATTACTGTTTACATATGTTTCGATATGTTTTTATGTCTCTAGCGATGTGCTTAGGTGTTATTTTGTATTATGCATTTCACTTAGGGATTAGCTTTTGGCTCGTGTATTTGCCACCCTAGGTCTATGTTTCTATGTTGTATGACTAGCCTTTAGAGAGGTTTGGTTTCATCATCCTCTCTTAAGGTGTTCTCTTGTATTGTTGGTTTTATGTTATATACAGGTGGGGGTCTGCCTAACCCTCCCGCTTCCGGCGGTGCTTGTACCTAAAAAAAAAAACCCCAAACCCTAAACCCTAAACCCTAAAACCCTAAACCCTAAACCCCTAAACCCTAAACCCTAACCCCAAACCCCAAACCCCAAACCCCAAACCCTAAACCCTAACCCCTAAACCCTATTTTACACAGATCTTAGTGGCCTACAAATGGAAATCAGATTTTGGGAACAGGATCAGGAATTGGTTCTCCCTGAAAAATCCTCCAGCTCAAAAGCAAAAGAAGATACACTCTCCTCCCAGCAGACAGAGCCATCTCCACAACCAGTTGCTGAAAAACCTGTTCAGGATGTGCCACAATCATGTGCTGTGGAACATCAGATGTACTCTGAAGCTGAGCTGACTTTTGCCAACATTGATGAAATTATTCAAGCAGTGGCGAAAGAATCTCTTATGAGGGAACCCATTTCTGAAGAAGTTGATCACTCAACTGATCAAATCGCTCAAGAGGTTCCTATCTCAACAGAAGTATCAGTTCAGTCTGTTGTTTCAGAAACAGAGGATCAAACAGTGGTGGCTAGCCCATCGCCAAATGGTGAGCCAGCTCAAGTCTCAGCTGATTTTCAAGAAGATGCATCAGCTCATGATCAATCAACTGAAGATCCTGCAGTCTCTCTTATTCAGCAGGAAAGTATCTCTGCTGATCATCAGCAATCTTCACCTCCTACAGTCCAAGTAGCAGTAACTGAAACAGATGTCCCAGCACAGACTGTTTCTGAAACGATGATATCTGATAAGACCATGGTGGTCTTTGATCAAGTCTCAACGGAACCAGGAACGTCTTGTCAGTCTCCGCCTCATTTTTCTACAGATCTTGATAAAGTCCTTGAAGAAATTAGGGAAATTCAGCAGCATATGATTGAAATGATCAATCATGTATACAAGATTCAGCATACTCAATTAGAGCATTCTCTGAAACTTGAACATTCTGAAAAATTCAACTATCAGAAACTGACAACAATTCAAGATGCTTTAACATCTCTCTCTCGAACAGTGGATGATATTCAGAAGAACAGAGGTTTGGTTAAGAGTCTCTCAGTGACTAAAGACTCTATCAGCAAAAGAGTTGATACTGTGGAGACACTCGTATCAAAGAAAGATAGATGTACTTCAAATCGCTCTAACCTCTACTGTTTAAAACGTATCCAACTCTGTCAACTTTCTATCAACAGATGTTCGACGATTATCCTTGAAGATGGAGTTGTTTGACAAAAAAGGGGAAGAAATCAAAGAGATTCTAGAACAACAGAAGAAATTTTCTCGTTGAAGAAAAATCTCTACAAGTCTATCTTGTATTTGTTTGGATTATTATTCAGCTGATCAAGATCAACCTCTTATTTTTATCTACAATGTTTTCAGATGATCAGTTATTATTTACTTAGTTTTGTCAAACACCATAAAGGGGAAAATTGATGGAAACGAAATTCCGGCTTTTGACAAAATATGAACCAAACTCTAAATTCTGGAATTTGACAAACTGATCAACCAACTGATATGCGCAATTATATTCAACAACTGGACTTAACAACTGAAATTAGCAGATCTAATAAAGAAAACTGATCAGTTGTTGTTGGAAACGAAATTCCGGCGTTTGACAAAATAGGAACCAAACTCTAAATTCTGGAGTTTGACAAACTGATCAACCAACTGATACGCGCAATTATATTCAGCAACTGGACTTAACAACTGAAATCAACATATCTAATAAAGAAAACTGATCAGTTGGAAACCGATCAGCTGATATATTCAGCCGTATGCTTCCTTCAACTAAACATGTCTCGGGAAAGAACATTCAACCGACAAAGAGACATAGCAGATTGCAACTGAATATGAAACGCCGCACTTCAATTAATACAGCTTAGAACAACGCATTTCGGCTAAAGCAATTAAGACGCCGCATTATAATAAATGAAGCAAACAATGCCCAATGAATGATGAAGTGGCAATCAACGGATACAAAGATTCAAACATATCTCAATTTACCGTTGGAAGGGAAGCTTATAAATATGACAGAAGAACAGCTGAAAAAAGAAGACATAGATCACTCTATTCAAAGCGTGCTGTTATTCTGTCAAAATCTTTGCTCACCCTTACTTGATTTATTCGTACTAGTCAAGGCTACAATTTGAGCTCACTAGCACTTTGTAATAATCGTTAAATTCGATAGTGCTAAGATCAGTTACGCACTGAGAACATTTTGTAATACTAAGAGTTTCAGTTTTTGGCAGTGATAAGTCCAAACTGAAGTGGGTCAGTACAAATCTTGTATTCAATCAAAGTCTTTTAGTGAAAATCCTATCCTTGAGATAGAAGGGGTGACGTAGGAGTAATTGAAATCTCCGAACATCCAGAAACAATCCTTGTGTATTTTATTTCAGTTTTGTATTCTATCTTTCAGTCAGTTACTTTCCGCAACTACTTCAGTTTAACTGATTGTCATTGACCAGCAAGATCCCGAGAATCAGTTTCTCACATAACTGAACTCAAAACTCAAAAAGATCAGTTTTAATTGAGAGTGTTTATTCAACTCCCCCTTTCTAAACACTCTTGTTACGTTAATCGATCCTATCACACGGCGTGCATATGTACGCCGTTAATACAACTATCCGCGGCGTGCAATGTACGCGGCGTGCAACATTGAGAAAAATATATTGATGTTTATGTTTACATATGTGGTAGTATAAATTTGATCATGTGGTAATTTCATTCGGATGTATAGTAACATCATTTGGATATTGTGTACATCATTGGAATGTTAGACATATATTTAAGAAACATGGCATTGGATCATTAATCGGGTTATGCGGTACATAAAATGAACTAAGGATTTTATGCTCACATATCGGAGATCTTATATTTGGAAATAGTTGGATATTTGGACTCCGAATAAAGTTGCAGAATTTTATCACCAGCAATGATCATTGTTTTAAAAAACCATTGAGGATCAATTGTGATAATAAAATCACTATATTATATTAAAGAACAACTTAAGCATTTCAAAATATATTGATATGAAGTTTCTAGTTAGAAGAAAATAATTCAGAGTGGCTGTATGTCAATTGAGCATGTTATTGCAAACTCTATAATTGCAGATGTGTTTTTCATGGGTTGGCCACCCAAGATGTTTATGGGCATGTGAGACACATTGTGACACACATTAGTGTTGTCCATATAGATTATATGTATGTAAAGTGGGAGTTTGTATTCGGCTTGAGCATTGATTCATTTTACATGATTTAAGTTTTTGTACAAACTAAGATTTATTTGAATTACTCTAAAATAAAGTGATGAATATCATTGCGGTTTAGCATTTGGTTGAAAGTTTGTTATTGGACTCTTTGAGTCATTATGTACACCATTTGGAAATGAAGGTTTTATTCTTGGATCACATTTATGTATTTCCATGTTATACATTCATACTTGATCTATGTTACTGATTATACTGATATTGTGATCATTGATGGGTCTAGTAATTTGAAAGGTAACGATGACTGCTTTAGTTCAATATTAATATAATTGATAGACCATATTGTTAAAGAATATTTTGGTTTAGATAGCAAGAGCTCAATCTAGTTTTTGTAGGTACAATATCCGAATAATTTATGTGACCCAAGTGGGAGATTGTTGGAACCATTTTGTGAGCTCACATAATTTAATTAATTGTACATGAACAAACTATCTAATAAATGACTCAATAAGGTGATCTAATTAATTATGAGTTTCCAAAATATTAAATAAATTTGTACGGTCCATCTTATGTGTAGAAACTCAACCCAATTAAATTTTCTATGATGGATCGAAGACTGCTAAGGTTATATAAAGTTATGGTCCCCGAGGTACAGAGAATAACACAAAATATACACGGTACACATATTCTAAATCTCCCTCATTCTCTCATCCGAGACAAGAATAAGTGGTCACTTCTATGTTGCCTTGGAAGATCCTTAACTACAACGGTAGATCAATCAATGGATTCTGGTACGCGTTTATTGTTATTATATTTTATGATAATTTGACATGAATTTTTGACCTATTTTGATATAGATTCAATCGCATGATTTATAGATTTAATCTTGTTAAATCTCCAACACTCAATTCAATACCACCACCATCAAAAGGATATGTAATTGTTTGTGTGCGTGTGTATACATCAAAATTAAGAGAATCGCAAGTGAAAATTTAAAAAATACTACATGGTGAGAATTTCACCCCAAGTCAATAATATTGTTATTTTTAATTATTTAATTAATTGTCATCTAAATTAGCCACCAACCAACATTGGGAGGCTCGGAATCAACAAAAGGAAACATTTCTGATCGGATAGAACAGTTCGTCCACGAGATAATGCTGCTCAGTGGAGCGACCACCAGATGCTCCATGATATTATTAACCAAAGCAAGACAAACACAGAATCCCATTTCTCCAGCTCATAAACGCGCCACCATTGCTGCAGCTGCTACCGCTGCATTGCTGTTATCTGGAGCAATTGGAGATGAGACTCTATCAAATGTGCCGCAAACTTTATCAAGCGAATGTGTCCTCGAACAGCAAGACTGCAAGAAGAGTGTCAGAATCCAACGACCCAGGTCGAGGAAAGCAGAGACTTGCACAATTAAATGCGTCGGCACTTGCATTCAGGGTGGCTTTGGATCTCCTGGAGAAGGCCCTCTGAATATCAGAAGGTGATTATTAGTGGATCTTTTTGTTGGTTTTTTTAATTTTAACCAGCTGGGCCGGAAAAGGAATTAGAAAATTTTTCAATTACTTTTGCGTACAGACCTCTTGTCGTTTTCAAGGATGGATTCCGGAGCAGGAAATATTGGTAATTTATCATAAATTAGTGAGTAAGTATAACTATATCCTTTTCGAAGTAAATTAAAAATCGGGTGATTTGCAGTTTGGGAGAATGCTCTGATATCTGTAACTTGATTGGAGATGGTGACGACGGACCCTAAGCAAGGTATGAATAATGCATCATTTTTCATTTACCATTTGCATAGGAAAACCATTAAAAAAACATTTCAATTTCTGTGAGATATGATCACCATCGTCATGAATTATAGAAATCCAATACAATTTTTTTTACAACAGATGATACACAACACTCGTCATCTACCTCCGGCAGCCGGTGAGATGCTGATGAAAAGAAAATCGAAATAGCGAGGATGAGTTCTTGCTGGCGGCAGGTAGTTTATGACTTGTAAAATGAGTAAGAGTATCCAGAAACAAATTATAAACCCTTACTAATTAAGTATTGATAGTTTGTTCCATGCATTTATGCTTGCTCGCCTTGTATTTTAGTAGTTATTTTGTTGGCAACTCATCTTTTCTCTTTTCAAATCATGAGCTGGCACCGGCGGAGAAGTTGAACCATAGGCCAATTGATGAGAAAAAAAAAATCACTGATTAATCAATCACAAGTCTAATTCAACATGAGTTACACCAATAAAAACTCAACATGTGATATTTGTGAATTTTTCCCAATTGAGGACGTACGGGTAATAGACACGACATTATTTATACTTGCTGGTTAATAATACAATAGATGTTTTTTCAACTTCCGTCAGTGCAGGAAGATCGATATTCTAGAAACTCAAGTAAGTCTCGTAAACCAAAAAATGAAACGCAAATGATGAGTAAATGTTTAATCTTTGGTCTTTTCCTAAACCAAAAGCTTCAACCCATACATAAATTTTAGCTTACATTTCAATAGTGGTGCTCAAAAGGTGTCTTCAAATCACTAAAAAAAAAAGGTGTCCTCGAATATCAAATATTTAGGAATAATGTTTCTTTCTTTTTTTTGAAAGCAAAGCACTGATAGAGTAGGTTTCCAGCGAGCCAACTTGTGTCTTAGATTTTATTGACTCTAATGTAAAAAAATATATTTACTTTAATAAAGTTTTACAGTTTTATCCAATTATGACATTTATTTTATATGTATACTCACGTAAGCTGCATAGATAAAGTCTTTGAATATATAATTACCATGAGGTCTATCTCTCAACGTAAAATCATGAAGCTCATTAGGAATGTTACCATATATTCTAAACATGTTCTTAGTCGAATCAGCCACCCAAAATAAGGATAAATGTTGGTTGAGCTTGAGACTTGTTAAAGTAGATGTCCCTAAACCCTAAGCCAACGGTTAGCTAAGAAATTTATTGACTCTATTGTAATAAACAGTCTTTATTTAATATAATTTACATTTCATGGTTTCGTTTTATTTTATCTGTATATCCATGCAATCGACATAGATAAAGACCTTGATTATACTTTAATACAAATTGTAATTCGATCTTGAAACTCATTTGTAAACACTGTATATTCTAAATTCGTTCTCAGTCGATTCAACCGCCTAAAAATAAGGATAAAGGCAGCTTGAGCTTGAGACTAGCATTTATGATGTTGTGTACCGTATTTCATGGTAAGAGCATAGAGATGTCCAATCATTCAGATGAGTAACCATATGATGATTATACCGAACAATCCTCCCTCAGACTTTCCAAGTAATTATCATTCATCAAGAGGAAAAGTATGTGGTTATGATCGTACATCATTAGTCCTTACAACCCGGGACAACACTGAGGCTCTACATACTAGGATTTTGCTTTGACTCGTTTACCGACTCCACGAGTACAAGGTGGCGAGGTTGGGTACAATTGTGACATGTGTAGGAGCAATTCATTGTAGTCAGGAATTCACCGCTCACCTATGGGTGTGGATATCCTACATGATCTTATGAAATAGTAGTACATGAAATCTCTGACCAGAGTGTAAGATGTACATTAGGGACAAGGGATATCTAGTTGTGTATGCGATAACACTATGAATATTTCATGAATGTATCACATAGATATCGAATCTAATATACAACCCTCGATTAACCAATAATTGCATATTCGATCGAGATATATGAGATGAAAGGACTGTACTTTATGTTAATCATAATCGATTGGTTCTTGCAAGCACAATCAGTGATACATAGGGAATCATGGGCGATGTACTAGACACTCTTACCATGATTCAATGGGCTTAATCAGAAAATGATTCCTGACATTCTCATGATCAAATGTTAGTACATAGAATAAGAAAAATAAGGGAAAGCCCGAATAAAGGACAATGTCCTGATAGATGTGAACCAACGACTAACTATATTTCTAAACCATTAAGGTTCACATAAGTACGAGATATTTTGTTCCCGTTGAAAAAAAAAATTCAAGGAGTTGAATTTATAAAAAATTATGTGATAGGATAATTAAAATTTAGAGAGAATAAATTCAAGAAATTGAATTTATAAAAATTGATAGATTACAATATTAAACTCAAAGGTTGAGTTTATGAAATATTAAATTAAATTTAATGGGAGTATGTATAATAGGCTTGTGGGAATACAAGTCCGACGTGCTAATTAATTAAAGTCCTTCATTGACTTTGATATATTAATTAATTAAACTAGTTGGACTAGTAAATTAATTAAGCCCATTAATGTTTAAATAATGAAGTCTAAACCTATAATTAAGGAAACTAGGTTAAGGACTCATGATTTAAAGGGGACACAAAACCTTAGCCTCCACACTCATGCAATTTTCAAAAATCCCTCTCCATATTACTCCAAAATTTCGGCCACCTCAATTTGATTTTAGGGTTTGGGCAGTCTTTTGGTTTTGATCTCAATGTTAAATCTCTTCTAAATATTCTAGTGCAATTTAGAAGATGAGAAAACGTTCTAGTCGTGGACTTGATTGAAGATCAAATAAAGAAGATTTCAAGAAAATCGTTCGTAGGGAATACTACAAGAGCTATCTCCACCAATCCTGGGATAATTAGTGCCAAGTGATTTATTCACTAAAGGTATATTCATAAACACCCTATGAATGTTTTGTTATTGATTAAACCATACGAATGTCTGAAGACGTTATTTGAACGTCAAATTAAAATTTTTAAAAATTTACATATGTTTTAGACACGAGAAAAACCGATACCCAACAAGACTAACTTAAGTGATGTAAGCCCCATGTTTCATTGGTAAGACACAGAGAAGTCCATTCTTACAGATGGGTGATCATTTGATTATTCACTGAACAACTCTTCCTCGGACTGTCCAAGTGGTTATCATATATCGAGTGGAATAATCTTTAATGATGTTGGTGAGTACTTCATTTCAAAGGTTATGTACTCAAGTTCAACAAGCATATCATGTTTTTAAAATTCCTCACAAAAATTTCAAATTGCACTATCATTCACACAATTTACTAGTTCCAATATATGTGCACAAAAGGTTCATCATCCACACAAACAACAATGTGGCATCCTATTATAAAGTAACCAAATCAATGGGCATGTATGTCATCAAATCATATTCATCATTGGCCAACAATCATCAATCATATCAGCATCAATTAGTTCTTATATATTGCAAAATAATTAGACACTAACACATATAACAAAAATATAAACTACCCTCCCCAAACGAAATTCGTGCAATGTCCCAATTGCACTAGATGATGCTCAAAGAAAATAACAAACTAACGACCAAGCTAAGCAAAAAATAAATAAATAAAATAAAAACAAAACAGTAAAATAAGTAAAGAGAAAAAGACTCCCAGATCACTAGTCATTCTCCTCATTGTCTGATGGTGATACTCCAGCAGTATGGTCATATGGTGGGTAAGCATACTGGAAGTGGAAAGGTGGCGGGTACACAAGCGCTGGCGGATAGGCTGATGGATCAAGCATCCCTCACATTAATGAATCTGTAGTTGTCATGTAGATGCTGTTGACGGCTTGATATTGATTCTGGTTAGCGGCACAAGCACAGAAATCGTCAATCTCATCATTGAGTGGGCGATGGCGGGGTTGTGGCTGCAGCGTTGGGCGGGGAAGCTTAAACTTGCCCCCACAGCCTCGTCCTCAAGGCCGTCAAGATATCATTTGCATATCTTAGTCTTTCATATTCGCATCATCAATTGGCTTATTTGGTTGTAATCATTCCTCATCGTCTTGAAAAGTGAACCCCGTCTTGACAGACAACGCTCTTAAAGTTTCACCTTGAGCGTATAAAACTTTACGAGTTGATCTTAGCAAATATCTTTGGCTTTCATCAACCATTTCATGATTATGTTCAACTTCAAAAATCGTCACTCTCCAAATTTCATTTTTTTTTCCTTCGAATTCTTAATCTCGTCTTACGTTTGGTTCTTATTTCTAATTTCTGATACAACGGTCTATTATTATTTGCACTCTGCTTTCCATCTTTTACTCCCTGAGATGAACACTCAAACTCTTTCATATAAAGATCTTTAGAACCACTAAAATATGCTTATTTTCCTCTTCGAGCACTAAAACCTTTACTGTGTGCATGCTCACAATATAATAGATATGCATCATCAATATTTTTAATGGTTTGATCAACTGCTAACCTTTTTTCAAAATTTTCAATCATGGACATATACTGTTTTTTTATCAACATTCGACACATCACATTCTTCTCGATCGTGCACCATCAAATCTAAAACAAACAATTAAGAGAAAACTTACAAATGTTAGCATTTCAAATATATTAGAATCAAATAAATTAAAATAAAATATAAATTTTCCAGTAGTAAAAAAATATATGTTTTAAAATTTATTGTGATAATTTACATAGTTGAAAATAATCTCACACATTAAACAGTACGACATACTTAGCTTGTAATAGGGTGCTTCAAAATAATAATATGTCAACAGCTCGTGGACAAGAAATCGAAGACCCCGCTTCATTCAAAATATCATATAGAGTCATGCACTTTGACCAAACCGATGATTATCTTAAAACACATACATATTTCCAGAAACTCTAAGAAATTAATATATTTTCTCATTTTTCAAATTTAATATATTTTCTCATTTTTCAAATTATTCTTTTTAGACTACAGTATCAGACATGTCTGGAGGAAATAACATATAATATAAACTGAATGATAAATTGAATATATAAAATATCGTTATTTTTAAAAACCTAATGAAAGTCCTTTTCGACTTTCATTCTAGAGCACCCATTTGATCATGATAAAAGGTATAGATAGTATTCACATGCAATTCTAAATTTCTATTATCAAATTTACTAAATCTAAAATTTTGATTAAAAAAAAAGTAAAAATGATATGTTTTCAAATCGCAACTAGGAAAAAAAAGCTGCAGAAGAAGTTTTGGTGAAAGTGGTAATGTAAGTAATGAAAATAAGAATATTAGTGGTAGAGTAATTTTTTATATACTTTTTAATTTATGTTAATTAATGATATATTTTAAGAAAAAATGATCTAGTAGCAAAAATAATTACTAGTGGCGGGAAGTAGCTAATAACCAAACTAAATTGATAATAAAATAAAAAATTTTGACACGTATATATTTTTAATAACAGGGAATAAATCTCTCGGATTAGGATAGAATTGTCCATTTTTCCTGTATATAATGTCTGAAAAGAATAGTACATATTTTCTCCATCCAATTTCAAAAGCCCCAAAAAGTTTAAGATCAAAATAATTACCCAGTGAATTTTTATGGGTAAATTTGAGTAAAATATCTTTTTCCATCTTCAAATTAAGATTCAGTACCTAGGTATAATTTTTTATAAATCAATATCTGACAATGCTATAATTTTAGTTTTAACTCCCCACAAATTCAAGCTTACATTTTTGCCCTTTTTGTTATTTACAATTGAATAAGAATAAGTACTTATTTTGACTCGCAAAATACTTATTTTTGATTTTCATATACTTGATTTGGATATTTGAATACTCCAAACGAGTAAAAAAATACTGGATCTTCGAGGATTATTATAAATTCAATTATTGTTGGTCTTTTCATTGAAAATGCATTAAGATGTCTTATTCATGTCATTTATTTAAAAAAAAAAAACATAGTCCATCCTTTATTATGGAATAAGAAAAAAGTACATATTTTAACCTAAAAAGTACATATTTCGGGGTTTCAATATCTGATTTGGCTATTTGAATATCCAAATGTTTAAGAAAATAATCGATATTCGAACGATCACCATAAATTCAATCATTGTTGGTCTTTTCATAAAAAAATATTAGAATGAGTTTTTCATGTCATTTAATTTTTTTAAAAAAATAAGTTCCTCACTCATAATGGAATAAGAGTAATTACTCATTTGGAGCTATAATGTACCTATTATAGGGTTTCAGATACTTGATTTGCCTATTTAAATACTCCAAATATCTAAAAAAAACTGAATCTTCGAGCGATCACCATAAATTCAGTCATTGTTGGTCTTTTCATGGAAAATACATTAGGATACTTAGTCATGTTATTTAATTTTAAAAAAACATTATTCATCAGTCATCATGAAATAAGAGTGTTGGGTGCAATAATTGTCCCTGCTTGGTAGAGCGATCAAACCGTGGTGCTTGAGCTGCTGTGCGGTTTAAAATATTTGAGTTGCACCATTATCACCAGCTATAGCTTTTGGTAAAGCGGCAAGCGATCGGTCCTACAATTGGTATCAGAGCCAAGGTCACGGGTTCAATTCTCATTGATTACAATGAGTGCAATTATTGGGAGAGAGATTGTTGGCTGCAATAATTGTCCCTGCTTGGTAGAGCGATCGAACCGTGGTGCTTGAGCTGCTGTGCGGTAAAAAGATTTGAGTTGCACCATTACCACCAGCTATAGCTTTTGGTAAAACGGCAAACGCTCGGTCCTATAAAGAGTAAGTACTTATTTTTGACTTACAAAGTACCTATTTTGGGGATGCAGATACTTGATTTAGTTCTTTTAATACTCCAAATGTGTAAGAAAATACTGGATCTCGAGCAATCACCATAAATTCAATCATTGTTGATATTTTTTGGAAAATGCATTAGATAGTGTTTGCAATCAATACCTTATTAATATTCACTCATAATATTTTGGAAGTGTTTGCAATCACTTTCTTATTAATATTCATCCAAGATATTTATTTGTATTAATAAAACACCAAGAATATACTTAATTTGATATCATACTTATTAGTACTCATTCACAATACTGTTGATATAAAAAATACACAATTTTTGTCATGAGATACTTGATGTGGCCTCTTAAATACTAAAATTTATTTATTTTTACTTTCAAAATACACTTTGAATTTAATCTTGAATGACTTATTTGGCGTTAATGAAATAACAATATGATATATCTATATATAGGTATAAAAACACCTAATTTTTGTCATGTGATACTTGATGTGACCTCATAAATACTAAAAAAATTTATTTGTATTGTCAAAAAATAAATTTGGAATAAAATCTTAAATGACTTATTTAGAATTCATAAAATAACATTATGGTACCTAAATTGGTAAAAAAAAAAATTTACCTAATTTTGTCAAGTGATACTTGATGTTGCCCTTAAATATTAAAATTTTTACCAATATTCTTTCATTATATTTATGACTATTCATTTATAATATTCATTCAAAATATTTATAGTTATTCATTTATAATACTTATTAATATAAATTCACAATACTTTGTTGGTATTTATTAAATAACCTGTGAATACTTTTTGATATCATCCTTAATAGTATTCACGCACAATACCTATTGATGACCATTCATTATACTAAGGACTATTCATGTATAATAATAATTAATATTCATTCACAATACTTGTTGGTACTCATTAAATGAAAAATGAATACTTAATTTGATATCATACTTGTTATTGAGTGATTTGTGTTGGTGACATATGTGAAGCCAAAATATTATACCTAAATTGGTAATTAAAGTACATAATTCAAGACAATAGATATTTTATTTGGTCTTTTAAATACTCTTATTCCATTATTTGAGGATTTGAAAAAAAATATTGAGTAGATTTTGTTGGTAGCATTGTGAAATCAAAAACAGATATCTAAATTGGTAGTTAAAATACCAAATTTGAGTTAGCGGGTACTCAATTTGGCCTCAAAAGTATATAATTCATTCCAATGGATACTTGATTTGACATCGTAAATACCATATTTCATTACTTAAATGTGTAAAATATTTATTACAGAGTTAATATTATGTAAAGTCAAAATATGATACATAAATTAGTACTAAGGTACTTAATTTGAGTAGGTGGGTACTGAATTTGGCCTCATAAATACCTAATTCGAGTCAATAGATACTTGATTTGGCCTCGTAAATACCTTTATTCTATTAATTGAGGATGTAAAAAAATATATTACGAAGTTGATATTGAGTGGCTTTTGTTTGTATCATCGTGAAGTTAAAATAAGATACCTAAATTGGTACTTAGAGTACCTAATTCGAGTCATCAGATACTTGACTTGGTCTCAGAAGTACCTAATTCTAGTCAATATTTACTTGATTTGACCTCATAAATATCATTTTTCCATTATTTGGGGATGTAAAAAATATATTACGCAGTTGATGTTGAGTGGCTTTTGTTAATGATATCTTGAATTCAAAATATAATACCTAAATTGATACTTAAAAAACCTAATTTGAGGCAATGAGTACTTGATTTAACCTCAGAGATACCTAAATCGAGTCAATAGGTACTTGATTTAGTCTCGTAAATACCCTTATTCTATTATTTTAAAAAAGCTCTATTGTGTTATAATTATGAGTTAAAATATTTTCATCATTGCTAAAAAAATTAATTATATTAACATCAAATCAATTATATAAAATAACATATTAATATTACCTAAATAGTACATTAATTATATTAAAATATAAATGTGAAAACAATTAAGTCATCATACAATGCAGGTACCATTCAATCAACTATATATTTACATTTTTTAAATATATTTTCCCAACAGTCATATAAAACTCAAATTTTTCAGCATTCAATACCATTAAGAAAATTCTTCTAGTATTAACTTTAGTTGGATTATTAATAAAAAAACACATAAGAAAATAATGTGTATTTTGAGTTAAGAAATAAGTAGATAAAAAAATTGTCAAGTATTTAAGGTTAAAATAATAAAATGACTCTTTATAAAGAGTTAAAACACAACATAAATCGGTGTCAAGGGTTGGAAAAAAACGAAAGAAAAGAAACTCATATATATATACTGAATCTTAATCAAAATCTTGACATATTTGTTGAAAAATAATATTTAAAATGTGTGTATTGAATATTTGAATATTGAATATTTGAATGTTGAAAATTAGGTAAAATTAGGTGTTGAATATTGAAATTTGTGTGTGATGATGAAGGTAATGATGTAATTTATTTTTGGATTATTTGTAAAAATTTTCTATAAATAGATCTCTCATTTGTGAAGAAAATCACAATTGAGTTGAGAGAAAAATATTATAAAGTGTGTAGTGTGATAATTTTGAGAGTTTGAGATTTTTACTTTTTACCGTAAATTTTTACTTTTTCACAACACGTTATCAGCACGAAGCTCTAAAAGTCCTCCATATTTTTCCAAGCTCCAAAACAGAAGAAAAAGGTAACAAAAATAATAATATTTATTTTATTATTTATTTATTTATTGTTTATATATTTAATATATAATATAATGTTATTATAAATAATAAAAATAAATTTTTCAAAAAACTTGTTATAAATCCTGGGAGGATGTTAAGACGACATCCCACACTCCCGGTAAGGGATACGACAAGTATAAAAGTCTATAAGGTTTTTAAACAAAATATCTTATGACACCTCATTATAATATTGTGATATGATATACATAATTATTTAAAACATTACTAATATTATATACACCATATTATTACCATAAAATTATACAAATACATACATTTATTTTCTTGTACACCAACGGTCATAAACGGTAACAAAACGGCTAGTTTTTGCCCTATAAATATGATCTCACAAACACATTCAATCACTCCAACTTTCTCTTCTTCTCTAAAATTATTCTTCATCAAATTTTTGAAGAAAAAAGAAGATGGCTTTCACAAAGTTATTTTTAATTATTTTGGTTATAATACTCACGAATCTTGTACTTATCGGAGAATATCCTCCTCATGTGTTTTCTTTATTTTTACGAATGCTTGTATTTGTTGTTTATCCATTACTTTGTATTGCAATATTCATTAACTAATAAAATGCATCATAATTTTTTTTAGTACCACCATGTCAAACTTGACAAAGCTCGAATTTGTTGCACTCGACATTACGGGGAAAAATTATATGCCATGGACTCTCGATGTAGAAATGCATCTTGAGTCATTGGGTCTAAGCGAGACCATTAAAGAAAATGGTATATCTTCATCACAAGAAAAAGCAAAAGCTATAATATTTTTGCGTCGACATCTCGATGAAGGTTTAAAATGTGAATATCTCATCGAAAAAGATCTCATGGCTCTGTGGAAAGGATTGAAAGAAAGATTTGAACATATAAGGGAAGTTATACTTCCGACCGCCCGTGATGAATGGAATATGTTAAGATTCCAAGATTTTAAGAAAGTCAGTGATTACAATTCAGCGATGTATCGAATAATCTCGCAGCTAAAATTTTGTGGACATGAGGTCACAGAATCGGAAATGCTTGAAAAAACATTTTCCACGTTTCACGCATCAAATATAACTTTACAGCAACAATATAGAGTGCGTGGATTTGCGAGATATTCTGAGCTCATCGCCTGTCTTCTTGTGGCGGAAAAAAACAACGAGCTACTAATGAGAAATCATCAGTCCCGACCCACTGGATCATCAGCATTTCCAGAAGTAAATGCTGTAAGTAAAAATGAATTTAAACCTGGAAACCAAAATCAAATTCAAAGACAAGGTTTTGGTCGAGGTCGAGGTCGAGGTCGTGGTCGTGGACGTGGACGTGGAATTGGTCGTGGTCGTGGTCGAGGCCGTGGTTTTGAAAACAATAGAGATAGTTATTTTTATAACTCATCTCAAAAGGGCGTCACGAACCACCCACAGAAAAGGCATCATGAGAACATGAGTGTTAATGAAAATCACTCGAAAAGATTTGAAAGTTCTTGTTTCAGATGCGGCACTCCAGGACATTGGTCTCGTATTTGTCGAGCCCCTGAGCACCTTTGCAAGCTCTATAAAGAATCGATAAAGGGGAAAGAAAAAGAGACCAACTTCACTGAGCGAAGTGACCGTTTGAGTGATTCAACTCATTTTGATGCTGCTGATTTTATGAATGATTTCTCTGGAAATGATCAATATGTTGGTGGGATAGAAATGAACAATATTGATGCTGCAGATTTTCTCAATGATTTCTCTGAAAATGAACAATATAGTGGTAGAATATAAATGTACAATAATTTATTTTTCATGTATTTATATGATAATGTTTTATTGTACAATTATGATATGTGTTATATTTAAATATGTATTGTCATTAATTTTTTTTCATTGCATATTTTTTGAAGTTCAAATATGGAAAATGCTATGAGCAAAGCTGAAGTTTGCATACCCGATAGTGGTACAACGCACACTATCCTCCGAGATAAAAGATATTTCTTGGAACTAAAACCAACAAAAACAACGGTGAATACAATATCAGGTCCTGTAGACTTGATTAAAGGATGTGGTAAAGCACAATTTTTGTTACCTAATGGTACAAAATTTTTGATCAATGATGCTTTATATTCACCACAATCGAAAAGAAATTTGTTGAGTTTTAATGATATATATTCCCATGGGTATGATACTCAAACAATGAATGAAGGGAATGAGAAATATATGTGTCTTACCACATATAAATCAGGAAAGAAATATGTGATTGAAAAACTACCAATGCTCCCTACTGGATTGCATTATACACATATACGTCCCATTGAATCAAACATGGTAATTGATAATTCTTCAATATTAACCAATTGGCATGATCGATTAGGACATCCTGGTTCAACAATGATGCGAAGAATTATAGAAAATACACATGGTCATCCATTGAAAGACCAGAAGATCTTTCAGAATAATAAGTTTCAATGTAAAGCATGTTCTCTTGGAAAACTTATTATAAGACCATCACCAGCCAAAATCCAAACTGAATCACCAATGTTTCTTGAACGTATTCAGGGTGATATTTGTGGACCAATCCATCCACCATGTGGACCATTCAGATACTTTATGGTATTGATTGATGCCTCCAGCAGATGGTCACATGTATGTTTATTGTCAACTCGAAATGTTGCATTTGCAAGATTACTTGCTCAAATAATAAAATTGAGGAATCAATTTCCCGATTATACAATCAAGAAAATTAGACTTGATAATGCTGGTGAATTTACTTCCCAGACTTTCAATGATTATTGTATGTCTATGGGAATCATTGTTGAGCATCCTGTTGCTCATGTACATACTCAAAATGGATTGGCTGAATCATTGATTAAACGTCTGCAAATGATTGCTAGACCAATGATTATGAAAACAAAGCTCCCTATTTCTATATGGGGACATGCAATTTTACATGCTGCTTCATTAATTCGCATCAGACCAAGTGCATATCATAAATACTCCCCATTGCAGCTTGCATTTGGTAAAGAACCAGACATTTCTCATCTGAGAATTTTTGGATGTATGGTGTATGTGCCTATTGCACCACCTCAACGAAAGAAAATGGGACCTCAAAGAAAGATTGGAATTTATATTGGTTATGATAGTCCATCGATCATTCGATATCTTGAACCACAGACAGGCGACGTGTTCACAGCACGTTTTGCTGATTGTCATTTTAATGAGGAAATCTTCCCAATGTTAGGGGGAGAACAGAAACATACCGAAAAAGAAATTACATGGTATGTATCATCATTGTTACATCTGGATCCAAGAACAAAACAATGTGAAAAAGATGTACAGCAAATTGTGCACTTGCAAAGAATAGCAAATCAAATACCAGATGCATTTGCAGACACAAAAGGGGTAACTAAATCATATATACATGCTGCAAATGCCCCTGCTCGAATTGAAATTCCGAAGAAACAAATTGAAGATAGTCATGATGTCATTAAACGCCTGAAGCGTGGAAGGCCAGTTGGTTCCAAGGATAAAAATCCTCGAAAAAGAAAATTCATAGAGAAACACAATGATCACAAAATAGAGAATGATGTTCCTGAAGAAACACATAATGATCACAAAATAGAGAATGATGTTCCTGAAGAAACACATGATGATGAAAATGTTTTGTCAGAACCACAAACTGACGAGAATCATGAAATCTCTATCAATTATATTAATACTGGAAAAATATGGAACCGAAAAGATATAGAAGAAATTGATGATATATTTTCTTATAATGTGGCAATCGACATCATAAATGATAATGAAGATCATGAACCAAAATCTTTTGGTGAATGTAAAAATCGGCAGGATTGGATAAAATGGAAAGATGCCATCCAGGTTGAATTGGATTCGCTAAATAAACGTAATGTTTTTGGACCTATAGTCCTTACACCTGAAGGTGTAAAACCTGTTGGATACAAATGGGTTTTTATTCGAAAGCGAAATGAGAAAAATGAAATAGTAAGATATAAAGCTCGACTTGTTGCACAAGGTTTTTCTCAAAGGCCTGGAATTGATTATGAAGAAACGTATTCTCCTGTGATGGATGCAATTACGTTTCGGTATTTGATTAGCTTGGCAGTATCTGAAAATTTAGAAATGCGTCTTATGGATGTTGTTACAGCCTACTTATATGGATCACTTGATAGTAATATATATATGAAAATCCCTGAAGGATTTAAGATGCCTGAAGCACAAAGTTCAAAACCCAGAGAATGTTATTCTGTGAAATTACTAAGATCATTATATGGGTTGAAGCAATCCGGCAGAATGTGGTATAATAGGCTAAGTGATCACTTGATGAAAAAGGGATATGTAAATAATTCAATATGCCCTTGTGTTTTCATTAAGAAAACAACATCCGGATGCGTAATTATTGCTGTATATGTTGATGATTTAAACATCATTGGAACAAATAAGGAAATTCAAGAAGTTGTGTCATACTTGAAAGAAGAATTTGAAATGAAGGATCTTGGAAAAACCAAGTATTGTCTGGGTTTACAAATTGAACAAAAAGAATGTGGAATATTTGTTCACCAGACAAATTATACAGAAAAGATCCTTAAACGTTTTAATATGGACAAATCAAATCCTTTAAGTACTCCAATGGTTGTTAGATCATTAAACATAGAAAAGGATCCATTCCGTCCATGTGAAGATGATGAAGATATTCTTGGTCCAGAAGTACCATATCTAAGTGCTATCGGTGCCCTTATGTATCTTACAAATTGTACAAGGCCTGATATATCTTTTGCCGTAAATTTATTGGCAAGATTTAGCACATATCCAACAAAGAGACATTGGAACGGAATTAAACATATATTCCGTTATCTACGAGGAACGACAGACTTGGGACTTTTGTATTCAAAAGATGCTAATCCAAGTATAATTGGTTATGCCGATGCTGGATACTTATCTGATCCACACAAAGCACGTTCTCAAACTGGATATGTATTTACTCGTGGAGGCACTGCAATTTCTTGGCGTTCACAGAAACAAACACTTGTAACAACTTCATCAAATCATGCCGAGATTATTGCACTACATGAAGCAAGCCGTGAATGTGTGTGGTTAAAATCAATGACCCAACATATCCAAATCTCATGCGGATTATCATTCGACTAGAAGCCTGTGATACTATATGAAGATAATGCTGCATGTGTTGCTCAAATGAAAGAAGGATACATAAAAAGCAACAGAACTAAACATATTCCTCCTAAGTTCTTCGCATTCACCAAAGAGCTTGAGAAGAATAAATGTATTGATGTTCGTCACATTCAATCAAGTGAAAACTCATCAGATCTCTTCACAAAAGCACTTCCTACGACAATATTCAGAAAGCACATATATAATATTGGGATGCACAATCTACGAAATTTGTGAAGAATTGTTCGTGTCAACATGAGGGGGAGTTTACGTGACTGCACTCTTTTTCCCTTATTATGGTTTTTATCCCAATGGGTTTTTCCTAGTAAGGTTTTTAACGAGGCAGTATAAAAACACGTAATGAAGACAATCATTATGATCATCATCACAAGCGGGAGTGTTGAAAAATAATATTAAAATGTGTGTATTGAATATTTGAATGTTGAAAATTAGGTGTTGAATATTGAAATTTGTGTGTAATGATGAAGGTAATGATGTAATTTATTTTTGGATTATTTGTAAAAATTTTCTATAAATAGATATCTCATTTGTGAAGAAAATCACAATTGAGTTGAGAGAAAAATATTATAAAGTGTGTAGTGTGATAATTTTGAAAGTTTGAGATTTTTATTTTTTACCGTAAATTTTTACTTTTTCACAACAATAGTGATTTTTTTACCAATTAACCGATTTTTTATTTTAAGAAAATTTTGATATTTGTCACTACTTTTAGGCCTTTCGCCAGCTATGCGTGCCGTTCTCCCTTCCTTTCAAACCTTTTTTTTCCCGAATTTTCTCTTTCTATAGACGCTCTTTGTTCTTCGTTGCTTTTCGTAGATTTTCCAAGGAAGAGGGACGGTAATAGAGATCTTTTGAAGGTTCGGTGATTGGTGTATCTGAAAATGTTTTTTAGATCTAGTCTGCTGAATTTTAATGTGGGTTTTTTTTCTTAGCTTTGATTATTTGTTTCTTGTTTGATTTAATTTTTGTTATCAGAGCTATTATAGGTTATTTTGAAGATGGTTTCATACATTAATTAGCTTCTTGATCGAAGAAATTATCTGAAAAGGTGGGACCTTACGATGATATTGGTTGCATGATGATGCTGAGCTATCAATTGTCCTTTGTTGATTACTGGTTTTGCAATATTTTTTGTTTGTCATTTATTGAAGTTTAATTATATTCGTAGATTGTCATGTGGAAATTCTCCTTTCTCTTAATCACCAAAGGGTCTGGAAAAGGTGGGCCTTTCTGATAGTGTTTAGTTTAGTTTTTTCTAATAATTCAGAATTTTTTTTTTATAAATTGCACAATTTATTCATTTGGTTGGCAAGATTTGTAAAAATTTTGAATTTTGATTCTTGATTATGGGTATTAATGATCAACTGTTGTGGGTCCTTAATTGCCTAGAGTTTGATGTTTTAGTTGACAATCATGGCGTACGATATGCAAGTCAAGAGCAATATTAAAGTACTTTCCTGGGAGCACTTGGCAGACGTATCGGTACAAAGGCATGGGACCCAGGCAGGAGAGAGCAAGCCCCTGTGAAAATGTAGAGGGAGAGTTAGGAGCTTAATCATCAAAGAGCGCCTTTCTTTTGCTATAAACACCCTTTCTGGAATGCCTTGTGTTTGTTCTGCATGATTTGAATTGCTTGCCTCAAGTATATATTTTTTTTATCTTTGGTCATAGACATTGGGATGAAAAGCATGGTTTGTATCTCATGGATGTTTCTGGCACTAAAGTAAATTTAGCCTGGGTATAGGTTCTCAGTATAACATGGTGCAGTCAGTTGTTTGTTTTTGCCGGCCGTTTATGATTATAATCTCAAAATCATCTATTGGTGCCTACGTGAATGAACTTTTTATGCCAAGGCTGTGAATTGATTGTTCTTTTGGACTATGACAAATGAGCTATCGACAGCATTGTCTGAACCCGTGTTGATGTTGGATACTGGATTTCCTTTTTAACTTTTGGAAAGGTGTTTCTATCAGTGGAGAAGTATATTGAGTAACGTTAATCAGCAATACTGTTGTCGTATTGATATTTTTTATCACGGTGTTGGAAGGTCTCCAATGAACAAGCAACAGGGAAGTTTTACGAAAATTGCGACACAAAAGTGAAAATTTTACTTTTTGATTTGGCATGTGGCCACTTTTGGGCATCAATAGCATTTAAAGATTTATTTTTGGAATTGATATCGAAGTTCGAAGTGTCTCACGCCCTCAAATAACTGTTAGAATGATGGTAAAGAAAATAATTTGGCCACCAAAATGCTCAAACCTGATTGTTCTTGCTCTGAATCATGCATTATACATTTTTTTTCCGAGGATAAATTTTAAATTTCATAGGAATCGCTAGGCAATGGATGATACTATAAAGCATTACCTCTTCTGAACTCTGAAGTCAACAACTAGGTTTAGACTCACAGTTATTATTTTTTCACATATTTTGCTTTCATCAAGGGAAATGATAATATCGGAAATATGAATTATAGCCTTTCGATGTTTCATAAAAGGAGTGATGGGATGGTGAAGAATTGCTCTAGCCTTCACACTGTTGCACTTGAATGTGAAATATACTGAGCAACAAAATTCTTTTGTCCTTAATATATTCGTTCAGGTTTTGTGGTATGGTCTCCGTATCTTGCTCTCACATTTGCTTTTCCTATTCTTTTAACTGGGATGGATCCTTTTTTTTTTCTTTTTCTCTCATGTAGATTTGATTGATGAATGCTTCATAACTAACTGTCGAACCTGAATTTAAGAAAATGTTTTTTGTTGTTACCGTGTTACCTTACATTATTCCTTTTATTGCCCTCTTTCAGCTTTTTGGTTTTGGAAGCGAGATAGAGTCGTCTGGGTCTTGAAAAAGTCTGGCCTGCGTGTTGCAATCTTTAAAAGTGGGTTGTGTATTGTACGATGTCTAGCTCAGAAAAAGCTCTGGAACTGGCATTCCAGGGAGCTGGTCAAAGATTGTATCCTTCTCACTGGAACAGACTGAATCACCTAAGCAATTATGTTATTATGCCCATATCACTTGCGTAAAAATTACGTGTTTGATGTCTTCTTATCTTGTATAAGTTTTGCTTTTGTGCTTCTCAGTTTGAAGTTTCTTTTTCTTGTTAAACTTAATACTTATACGTTTATAGAGGGACTGATATCTGGAGGATCGAGAACTTCCAACCAGTTCCTTTGCCAAAATCATATCATGGTAAATTCTACTATGGTGACTCTTATATTGTCCTGCAGGTTCATGGATATTTCATATACTTTGTAATCAATAATAAAATCTGCTAAATTTCCATTTAGAGGTGTTGATTTATAAGAACAAGGAAAATAGGCATTATGTTCTGAACTTATTATTCTCAAAATATTTATTTGTGTAGACAAGTCCTGGTAAAGGTGGTGTTTATCTTCATGACATACATTTTTGGCTCGGAAAGGACACTAGCCAGGTTACCCTTATTCTTCTTCTTGCATGTAGAAGCACTTTCCCGGTATCCTATTTGTAACTTGAATTTCTATATTATCTTAGGATGAAGCTGGGACTGCAGCTATCAAAGCTGTTGAACTTGATGCAGTTCTTGGAGGTCGTGCTGTGCAGTACAGAGAACTACAAGGGCACGAGTCTGATAAATTCTTGTCATATTTCAAGCCATGCATCATACCACTGGAAGGTGGTGCATCTGGATTCAAGAAACCTGAAGATGAAGAATTTGAAACACAGTTGTATATCTGCAGAGGAAAACGAGTAGTAAGATTGAAACAGGTAGGGGAGCATAAGAACACTATGGTATTCTTGGAATGTTCGCAAAGTATATTAATTGTTTCTACATGTCATATAGGTCCCATTCTCTCGTTCCTCACTAAATCATGATGACATTTTTATTCTCGACTCTAAAGACAAGATATATCAATTCAATGGTGCGAACACGAATATTCAGGAACGGGCCAAAGCATTAGAAGTAATTCAGTTTTTGAAGGACAAGTATCATGAAGGGAAGTGTGACCTGGCAATTGTCGGTAAAAACACTTCTAATATTGTCAGGGTTTTTTAAGTTCCAACATTGATGTTTGATTGTTACGCAATTGTATATGTTTGTCTCTAACTGTTATTCTCCCTTTCAGATGATGGAAATTTACAAGCTGAATCAGATTCTGGTGAATTCTTGGTTCTCTTTGGTGGGTTTGCTCCAATTGGTAAAAAGGTTTCTACTGAGGTTGATATTATTCCCGAGAAGACTTCTCCACAGCTTTATAGGTAATTGTTTTAATATCATATTATGTTTGGCCTCTGAAGTAGCTGTATGTATTTATGTCGATATAAGTCCATGTCTCTCTAGTCTTCGATTTTTCTTTCTTTTTTGCCAAGGACTGTCGAAGGGAATCAGGTGGGTGAGGTAATCACCTGCCTTTTGTAGGTATATAGCATTCCACACTATTGGAAATTGGAATCCATTTGGTTGCAGCTGAAGATCTTATGTGGTGATTGTTAAGGATAAACTTTACCGGAAGAGTTTTGATCTCGGATTAAGGTTATGTTGACTTTTTAAGGTTCACCAGCACATGGATCGTACTAAGAGAAAACTGCTGTGGGATATAATACGATTGAATTTTTGTCATAAGCTAACTTGTTTTATTCTTGAAATTGTTTCCTTTTTTGTTTTGAAATGAGTTGGTGCAAGTGAGTGATGTTATTAAATTTGTCTCAGTTGACGGAACTCCTACTTGCGTCCTTCCTTTCTTTGCAGCATTGTTGATGGTCAACTCAAGAGTGTAGACAGTGAACTTTCCAAGTCAATTCTTGAAAATAACAAATGCTATCTGTTGGATTGTGGTGCTGAAGTGTTTGTTTGGGTTGGTCGTGTTACTCAAGTTGATGAGAGGAAGACCGCAATTCAAGTGGCAGAGGTTAGAATCTTAATATATGTCTCTATATTCCATGTTTCATATAGGTTTCATGAGCGAAATGATGTTCCAGGATTTTTTGGCTTGCCAAAATAGACCAAAATCAACACAAACATACCGCGGCTTATCCAAGGTCATAAGACACATTCATTCAAGTCCAAATTTGATTCATGGCCATTAGGATCAGCACTTCCTGTAGCTGAGGAGGGAAGAGGAAAAGTAGCTGGTATGTCTGATGTCATGTATTCTATGTAGCACGGATACCTTTAAAATTTTTTTTTTTGAAGTATCAGATACGGATACGACACGGATACGGATACGACACGCGGATACGCGTGTCGGATACCTCAAAATCCGTGTCGTTGACTTTGTTTAGGGTTGACCAGTCGGATACGTTTTGGACACGGCGAGGACACGCCATGGATACGGCGTGGATACGTTTTTCGGATACGTTTGGGCAAAATTGCAAATATTTAAAAGTTTTAGGGGTTAATTAAAAAAATTAAAATTTCTAAGGACTAAAAAAAATAATTTAAAATAAATTGGGTTGGGATTTTAAATCCCTAAATACATTTTTCAGTCTCTTTCATTCTATTTCTTCTCAAAATATTACATCTATCTCTATAATATTTCATATATCTCTATAATTTTTACATATATCTCTATACATCTCTTTCATTCTATTTATGCTCAAAATATTACATATATCTCTATAATATTACATCTANATAATATTTATATATATTTTAATGATTGTCGTATCATAGCCGTATCGTGTCTTATATTTTCAAAATTTGACGTGTCGCCGTATCCGTATCGTATTCGATACGATACTCGTACCTGTATCCATGCAACATAGCATGTATTAGACATATACTGAGAATGTCCGCAAGTTGTGAAATACTATGCAATTTTTGTAGCTTTGTCGAAGCAGCAAGGTGCTGCCATGAAGGGAACAAGTAAAAGTGCTCCGGTAAACGAGGATGTCCCTCCATTGCTTGAAGGAGGTGGAAAGACCGAGGTCCATGTCGTGTCTTAGGTTTCCTGTTGATCTGGTATTTGTTTGTATATTAGATGCTCTGAGACCAAATTGGTTGAATTTTCATCATTATATGCCTCCAGGTTTGGCACATCAATGGCAATGCAAAAATTCCTGTGCCCAAGGAAGACATCGGTAAATTCTACAGTGGGGATTGCTATATTGTGCTCTACATGTACCATTCTTCTGAAAGAAAGGAAGATTATTACTTATGATGTTGGATTGGAAAAGACAGCATGGAGGTACCATCCGCTGTTGGGAGCTACACATTGAATAGAACTATTTCTAATAGAGAATCATAAAAATTAAACATGCTCTTAACAAGCCTAATGATTCAATCACAAACAAAACTTGGTTTTGATATTCAGGGAGATCGAAAGCTTACAGCTAAATTGTCAAGCAAGATGTATAACTCTCTGAAGGGAAGACCAGTGAAGGTATTAAAGCACCTCATCATTTCCTCATTGGACAACGCAGGTTACAAAGCTAATAATGTACTTATCCAGGGTCGAATATTTCAAGGGAAAGAGCCGCCTCAGTTTGTTGCTATCTTTCAACCTATGGTGATCCTTAAGGTTCCTTTCATACTTAATACGGGAAAGAAATAGAATATGCAAACCGAAGATAGTGAATTAGTGAAATTTACCCTGATTATTGCTACTCATTTCACCAGGGTGGAATGAGCACTGCCTACAAGAACTATATTGCTGACAAAGGTTGGAATGATGAAACATACACTGCTGATGGTGTTGCTCTCTTCCGCATATCAGGAACTTCTCTGCATAACAACGCAGTAATTCAAGTTCAAGCTGTGTGTTCATCAACTTCTTTGTCCTTAATGCTTTTAAACCTTTATGGCATTTCTTTACTTAACACTTCCCCTAGTTCTATAACTAAATGTTCTAAATCAGTTACAACTGTGTCAATTTAAATCAAATTCTGTTATCTTCTTAGGTTGCAATGTCATTGAATTCGAATGAATGTTTTCTGCTGCAATCTGGATCTTCACTTTTCAGTTGGCATGGCAATCAAAGCACCTTTGAGCAGCAACAGTTCGCAGCCAAAGTTGCAGAATTTCTGAAGGTATACAAAAGAATAAAAAATCATTTTATCTTTGGTTTCTTCTTGAAAATTGAACTGCAGCATACAACATCATTATCCAGCTTGGACAACCAAACCAAGTTAAATAAAAAGAATGACATCAATGCATGGGAGTGCGTAAGGCTTCTTTATCGATGTGAAATAAAAATGTGAAATTTGAGCACCTGTCAATATATGTTGAGATATTCTTTGGTTTGAGATTCTTTTTGAGTTTTGAGTTTGGTTACAGGAATTCAAGTCTGGTTTTCCCGATATCCTCTTACATAGTAACTCTTCATCTGTTTTTGACATTTTTAAAAAATCAGAGCCAACTACATGATTCTTATTCTCAGACTGACCGGGTTGCATTTGTTGCAAATAAAAAGCACTATTTGTCTTGGGGTATTTTGTTATTTGTGACGGGGGTATCTTCTACTTTTCTGAGTTACAATTTGGGAATTTATTTTACACTATGTTTGTTATCTCAGCCGGGATCAGCTGTCAAACACACTAAAGAAGGGACAGAGAGCTCATCCTTTTGGTTTGCTGTTGGAGGAAAACAAAGTTACACCAGCAAAAAAGTATCTCCTGACGTTGTGAGAGATCCCCACTTGTATTGGTTGTCTTCTAATAAGGGTAGAGAACTCTTCTATGCTGTGAATAATTATTTTGTATTCTCTTGTAACTGAGTTTTCTTGTGCTGAAATCTTGAGTACTAACTTTTGGCTTGTGTTTGCTCACATTTTTTGTGATGTCCTTGCTGCCATGTTGACTTCCAGGAAAATTTGAGGTATGTACTGAAAGTAAATTTTAGTTTTTATGTATGCTGTTCATGATTAGTAGAGCATGCAATACTATAAATATTTTGTATGCCAGGTCGAAGAAGTATACAACTTCTCTCAAGATGACCTCTTAACAGAGGATATATTAATACTTGACGCACATGTTGAAGTGTTTGTTTGGGTCGGTCAGTCAGCGGACCCCGAAGAGAAGCAAAATGCATTTGAAATCGGACAGGTAATAAATATCTCGATTTTCAGTTACTGGAGTGTTTTATCTATTGGTGCTCTATTGACATCTGAATCTTAATGCAGAAATATATTGAGATGGCTTCTTCATTGGAGGGGTTGTCGCCATATGTTCCACTTTACAAAGTTGTGGAAGGAAATGAGCCATGTTTCTTCACCGCATTTTTTTCGTGGGATCCTGTAAAAGCTAGTGTATGTCACATCTATTCATTTGCTCTTTATATATGTCCTTGTTTATGAGATGATTGTTGCACATTTATTTTGAATTAAGTGATTCCTATATCTTTGATGGATATCATGTCATGTTGAGTGCATTGATAGGGAGAAATGGTGCTAGCTTTAACACAGTTGAAGTATTTATTCTTTCTTTTAGAGAAGCCGACTAGTCTATAGGGCTATATATTACCAGGACAACGGGGTTATAAATTACCTGATTTTCGTTAGGAATAAGTAATTAACAATCTACCGAATGAGATAGGGATGTGCTTGAAAATTTCCCTTTGTTTTTTTCAGCTGTGAGGCAGTGACATTCTTATCTCATCTCAGTTTCTCATGTTGACGTGAATGATTATGTGACATCCCTATGTAACAAATGTTAGATGTTCTTTTTGCTGAACAGACACATGGAAACTCATTCCAAAAGAAGATCATGCTCCTCTTTGGTGCTGATCATGCGCGGCGGTATACTTATATAAAATTTACTTTAGCTCGAGCTTTTCTCTTTTCTGTTTTGTGCTGATTGTTCATTTAAAATCAGGAGAAACCCAATGGTTCTAATCAAGGTGGACCAACTCAAAGAGCTTCAGCTTTAGCTGCTTTGAACTCTGCATTTAAATCAACTTCATCTCCAAAAGCTAGTTCCGCCTCAATGCCGGGAGGAATTGGTCAAGGATCACAGAGAGCAGCTGCCATTGCTGCTTTGTCATCCGTTCTGACTGCTGAAACGAAAAAATCCCCTGATGTCTCTCCTGCCAGCCCCAGTAGAAGTCCACCTGTAGAAGCCAGCCAGCATGGTATTATGATAATACCCTGTCCCCTCCCCTTCCCCATTCCCCCCATATAATGGTGAAAATCCACTGAAACTTTGTATCAAAATACTTGGCATGACACGTAATTTTTTAAGTTACCAATGATGAATTGGGGGCAGCATCAGTTGTCTCCGATGATGTTGACTAATGTCTATGTGGCAAATGAATAAAATGACGGTTTCAAATATTTGAGTTCTATGGTTATCATTAGCTTTTGGTAAAGCCATAGATGCTTAGACCTACATAAATCATGTTATGGAACAATAGCTAAATGTGTGTTTCGTCGTGCCCTTAGCCTTTGGGTGTGGGAAAAGGGTATGCCATAGGCTAAGGGCTTGACGTTGACAACTGATGTATTGGGTTCTGTTAGCAACACCATGCATCCGTCTTTAATATTGTGAGAATGAAATAGTTGAATAAAATGGCATAAGAAGTTCATTGATGCAACTTACAAAATCAGTACAAACTTGTCCCGCTATCAAGGTGGAGGATTGGCTAATCCAAGGTTGACGTATATTCTCTAATCCAATTTTAATTAGTTTTTTGACCCAGAACTGTGACTATGCTTGCTTCCAGCTTCATCGAAAAGTGAAGACTTTGCAGAGACCGAAGATTGTAAAGAAGTTCTGGGAGTCAAGGAAACTGAGACATCTGAGCCCATCATAGAGTCTATTGGAGGGGAATCAGGGTCAAAACCAGATGCCGATCAGGATGAGAATGCATCTGAAACTGGTCAAAGTACATTTAGTTATGAACGGTTGAAGGCGAAATCAGACGATCCTGTTATAGGTATCGATTATAAGCGGAGAGAGGTTTGTTTCTTGGAACTTTTCCAATTTCAGTTAATTATTATGCAGTCAACTTTTGTCTTCCCCAATGTTAATGGTTGATGGCACTTTAGTTTCTGAAGTAGTAATAAGTGTTCCTTAAAAGATGGGATACTCTCACAACCCTTAAAACTATGAGGATCAATACATCAAATTCTAATAATATTGACATTTACAGGCTTATCTTTCTGATGGAGAATTCCAATCTGTGTTTGAAATGACAAAAGATGCATTCTATAAGTTGCCCAAATGGAAGCAAGACATGCTGAAAAGGAAAGTGGATCTCTTCTAGGATTCGACCAGCTCCGAAATGAAATGCCTTTTCCTTCGCAACTCTGCATATCTTTGTTTTGTTTGGCTTATATACTTCCAGAGCAAACTACTCTTATGGGTCAATCTGCGTGGATCGTGATTTTAAATTTTCACCATCTGCCTTGATAGTGTTGCTATCTGTTTCCCAGAAAAATGCGGGCGATTAAGGTTCCATGGTGTTTAGAGGCAGATGAAAAGTGCTGGCGATTAAGGTTCCATGGTGTGTAGAGGCAGATGAAATTCTTTGATTTGGTTAGTATGTATTTGTTGATATGTGAATCTTGAAAATGTTGTGTTTCATCATCTATACTTATTACATTAGGAGGAGGGTTAAATGTGTCATGAATTCAAATGATATTTTGATGTAATGGTCAATGTCTTTGGAGTTTTATGGTTTTATCTGTGCTCCTTTCCCTTTTCTCTAATGGTGAATCTTCTCACCCTCGAAATTGTGTTGCATTTCCCAGTTTCGTGTATGGATGAATATGCAACACGGATCCATTGGTGTTTATTATTGTAATAATTGATGAAAGAAACTTAAAGGATATAATAATTTGATCTTGTGTGCAATCAGTTATTACAAATATTCAATAATATTTATATATATAAAATTGATTATACAAACACACAATAATATGACTATTTTTTATTTTAAAGTTGTCATATCTACCATATATATGTGGACAATCACTGCCATTACAATAATTAAGGATACTTAATTAAATTGTAGGAACTAATAATTAATGATTTGCTTCCTTTATGGTCTGCACACGTATTGTTCCTTCGATTTTACAGTTGATATTGTCTTCTTTTCAAATATAAATAAAAGAAATAAAATAAAAATAATCATTCAGGAATGTTTGAGTTCTTTAGAGTGGCCATAAAGACAAGATTGTACGTGCGTTTGTTAGCATCGCTATAGACTACCGTGGAAACGAACTTTAGAATAGAACCAACATCCAATCTGGCGGTGGTGGTGGTGGAAAGGAGGGTAGTCTTAGTCTAGATATGGTTAACAGAAGAGGATATCGATGCTTGCTTGGAAATGGGATATTGATAATAAATAGATGATTATGTGCTTTTAGCCTTAGGCAGGTAGGTTAGCAATTTTCATTGAATGGGTAACCTGGAATCTGTCTTATCATTATTTTTCATCGAGCGTCTTACAGTAATCTCATACTCTCCTTCCACAAAACATTCCTCAACCCATTTCAAGGATTCATCTTCCCCTAAACTCCTTAGACGTACTTCAACCAAAAATTATAAGCAACAGTAATCTTATTCCTCATGCAGGACCAAGTCATGAGTCGTTTGTTCAAAGAGCTTAAGCGCGTCTACTTGACCATCCATGAGTGTGGCATACGTAACTGATCGAGTCTGGGGAAAGCCCCTTGAGTCGGAGCTCCTCAAAGAGCTTAAAAGCACCATTAATTTGTCCATCTTTGCACATATCATTTTTCGTCAATTAATGAGTGTCGAAATTTATGAGTCGTTTGAGGAGAAGCTGCTAGTGGAAAGCTGATAAAGGAAACACATTTCAATTAATGTGAAACATGTTTCACAATATAGAGTTCCTTCATCTTATTTCATATCATCATATTCTCAAGTTCTTCTCTCATCTCAATACATTCTTATTTGAGTGCGTTGTTGTTTGGTTGAGAAACACAAATAATCTTAATTTTGATGATAACAAACTTGTTATTGTGTTACTAACATAATTACTAAGTATGTAGTTGCTAGCTCAAGTTGGAAACTGGAACTCAAATTTAGCCAAACTGAAAAGCTGGCAAGCTTCAATGTTTTAATGATATCTCACAGCTCATTAATGCAAATGATAAACTGTCAAAACCATTGAACAGATGAGCAAAACTAAATGATCCGTTGAGCAGGTTCAGTTGATCAGATGAGCAAAACTGGATACAAACGTCAAAATCAACAACGCAGAAATGACCGTTTTGATATCAAAAATAGTACAGAAACTTTCCAGACGACCATATTCTTGTGTCTAACATACATATCATTATTGGAGCATATAAATGCAACAATTTGAATATCAAATACAAGTTTTGGAAGGAGATTCAAAACATGGACATCCAACATGAAGAAATTAGCTATAATGAGAGCAAACCCAATGTGTGAGGATATATTTGAGAGATAAAGACACTGTAAAGGATTAAATCCCCACATACAATCAATCACACATATAAATGATAGTTGAACTTCAAAGTTTAGTTGAGTAAGTTTTCACGCAAAGACTTTAAAATTTGTGTATGTAGTCTTGATATAAGAGTTGTTAAACATTATGCGGATTGTGATGTTGCGGCCTACAATCTAGAGTGTGCAAAGAGTTTCAATTAGGCAAGAGATAAGTCCTAAATTGAAAAGATTTTGTACAAGGAGTTATATAAATAAAAGTATTCCAGTGGATCTTTCTCAAGAGAAAGAAGGGGCAACGTAGGAGTTGTTAATCTCCGAGCATCCATAAGCAAATTCGTGCCTATTTATTTATTGCAATTAATTACTCGATACTGTTTTTAAGATACATTGTCGAAGTATTTTATGTGTATTTCAAATACCAAGATATTTCATATCAAATGTTTGATAAAATGCTCCAAACAAAATGTTTTTACTCATTTAACTTGCATATATTTTAAATACTTTACAAAATATTTAATCAGTTTCTACAAAAGATTATTTTGAGTGTATTCAGCTGTGGTTTGAAAAAAAAACTCGACTTAATTCATCGGTATTCAATATTTCAAGAATCGAGCTATTGTAGCTCAACGATTATCCCTCAATTGATCCTATCAGTTGAACTATAATATTTGCGAGATGTTTTGTTCTCCTGTATTAAGAGAGTGTGTGTTCGCTTTGAAAATACAATTAGTGGTTGTACACCGTAAAATATTATGCTGAAATTCTTTTCATCTTACCAGTGATTTTTATCTTAATAATTTTTAGGGGTTTTCTATGTAAATCTCAGTGTCCAATTTTGTTATTTGTTTTCATATTTATATTTCAAGATGCCGTATTAGGACCAACAAGTGGTATTAGAGCATTGGTTTAAAATTCTGAATATGCTTTGTGTTTACAGCCTAGACTGACCTTCCACATCAAAAAATATTTTTTTGATATTTTTTATTAAGGCGAGATTATTTGTTGAGTTTACTAAATTGTTGTAGACATAATGACGGAAAGTACGAGATAAAAAAGTTCAATCAGAGCAATTTTATGTTGTAAAAAATAAAGATACAAGCAAATTTAAGAAATCAGAATTTCTTGACTGCTATTGGAGATAGACCGAGGGAAATGACAGACGATGGAAAGTGGAATGAGATGAATGATAATGTTGTTGTCAATTTACACTTAGCTATAGTAAACGAAGTACTGTCAATTATCTCTGATATAAATGCGGAAAAAATATATCTCATACTCTTACAAAGATGTACGATGTCCAGTCACTACACAATAACATTTCCTAAAAGAAGGTTTTATACTCTTCGGATGACGGAATCCTCATCAATGATTGATCATATCAATACTCTAAATATTCTATTTGCCCAACTCGCCTCTATGGGTAATAAAATAGAGGAAAAAAAACGTTTAGAGCTTCTACTTCAAAGTTTACCAGATTCATATAATCAACTTATCATCAATTTAACCAACAGTATCCTCATAGACTTTTTGAACTTCGACGATGTCTAACTGCGGTTCTTGGAGAAGAAAGTCAACGCAAGAATAAGGAAGATATGTTGATAACTTCGAAGCAGACAGATGCTTTACCGATAATAAGAGGGAGATTTATGGACCGTGACTCCAGTGAGAGCCAAAGACGAGTTATATCAAAGTCAAGAGGTAAGAAAAAAAATATTCGATGCTTTAAATATGGCAGTAAAAGGCACTTTAAGAAAAAGTATACGAGTATCAAGAAGAGTTCTCAAGGAAATGTGGCAAGTAATTTAGGTGGTGCTGAAATATTATTCAGCGAAATAGCAACAATTGTAGAAGGCAAACACACATTTTTTTGACATATGGATCATGGATTTAAGAGCGACGTGGCACATGACGTTTTGGAGAGAATGGTTCGATCAGTATGAAATTTCTAGAGGATCTGTATTCATGGGAAATGATCAAGCATTGGAAATCGCTGGGGTCGGTACAATCAAAATAAAAATGTTTGATAACATCATTCACACCATACATGATGTACGATATGTGAAGGGGATGACGAAGAATCTTTTGTCCTTGGGGGCAATTGGATGATATCGGGTGCAAAACCCATATCGAGAACGAGATCATGAAAATTGTGAAAGGCCCTTGTGGTCAAAAAGACGAAAAAAGTTGCTGCAAATCTGTAAATATTTTTGGGAGAATCACACAAAGATGCGGAACTAGAGGTTGAATCGATTAGTTCAGGAGAATAATTAACAATGTTATGGAATAGAAAGCTTGGACATATTTCAGAATGAGGTTTGAAAATTCTCTCATAACCGAAGCTACTATCGGGGCTTACAAAAGTGTCACTACTTTTTTGTGAGCATTGTGTTACTAGTAAACAACACATATCATTTTCTTCACAACCTATAAAAGTATGTTTATTAATACTTCTTAATCGTTTGTAATTTTTGTTGTAATGCTGTCATATGACACCATTCTGCCAATTTTTCTTTGAGAAAATAGACTATTCATGTCAAAGTATCTGGATTGTCTGAGACATATTTCCTAATTAGCATTTCTCTCCAGGGACTTGACATTTCGGTGAAGAAAAGTTGCATTGCTATATTTTCTTTGACCCTTGAATTTTATATTTATTTAGTGAATAACATAATATATTCATCTACTAAACAGATGTCATGTAATTCAAGACTATACAGAGCTTGAGTATATTTCTTTTTCTTCTCGTGTCTTGACTGTTAAAATAGTTTATCCCTATAAATCATGATTTAAATAGTGTAACCATTCTTCCGGCTAAGACTGACTCTTTGGTTTCTACCAAAGTCATATTCCATATAATTGTAACTGATATCATATGACTCATTTCTAAAAGTTTAATGAATCATTCTCTGTTGAGATCAAGTGTTCATGCTGCGATGCTCATAGTCGATGTCCAATCATCAATGAAATCTTCTCTATTTTTGAAGTCTAGTACATCAAAGTTAAGCATAACTTCATAAAGATGTATAGGTTCTAAAACATATTTCCTATAGGGTATTGGTGCAAGAGAATTTGACTTCTCTTTGACCTAGTTCTCACTAGGTGTGCTTCTCCACTAACATGAAAATCTGTTTGGGGTCGTCTCGTATATGTATTATGAGATCTTATACTTTTCCTTGAGAAGATGACCATGTTATTGAAGGTGGTTCACCCATAGTTGTGTTCATCTTCGGATCTACGACCCTTAGATTTGCAAAAGACTCTGCAAAGTCTTAGAGATCATCGAGACCAATCTTTTGTAAAGTTATCATCAAATTAATTTCTTTTATGAGACATTTTTAATTAGATTGATCTTTTTTTTCGATTAAATGTTTTGACATCATCTTGACCTTCCTTCTTTGATATAGTAAGATTTCAGTACCAAAAGATGGTAGTAACCTTCCTACCGAAATTTTTTTTACAAGAACGTACTTGTTGTTCTAGAATTTGGATTCTTGTTTGAATATCATTTAGTATTATAAGAATTTATTCTTGTCTTTCAAGAATTTTTCCATATTTTGTGCTCCATAATACAACGTACTACCATAATTCTCTACATTCTTTTGGATTTCTTTAAGATCGTGGGAGAGTTTAGAGGAATTCGGTACTATTTCGAGGAACTTATTACACTGAATCATAATTTTACATTTGGATTTTGATAAGTTCCTCTTTGCTCCTGATATGTAACATTGATTAGATATTCTTATTTCAAATATTCCAAAGTATTGTAACAAATCATTCAAATAATTAATCTTGAACATGTGTTCGGACCCATATTATTTGAGAAAATTCACTTCCTCAAAAACTTAATTACACAGTAATAATAATTTCGAAATAATTTTACCTCGACTTTGATACTATTTTTGGTCCGATAAATCAATCAATAAAATTAACAAAATATATGAGTATTTTTTCATTTTTAGCATTGTAGCTAGTTTGAACAAAATTTTATGTATGTTATGGAGTTAAAATAAATTTATGCTTGAGTTTGGAGATTTATTTCCAATTTACTATTTTATTTATTTTAATAATGTAAATTTAAATCTTATCCCAACATTTGATAAAATTTTGGTAAAACAAAATTTTGTAACCCCATTAGTAATTTTGTGTTTGATAAAAAAAATTGAATAACATTTTCTATATCCTACAAAATATTGAGATAAAATATGAATAAGGTAAATAGAGATTTTATCACGAAAATAATTTATTATGGATAATTTTGTCCATAAGATAATTATACAGGTGAAGTCAATTTTTGGATTATTTGTTTGAGAATTTGAGGCATTTTCTCTTCTCCCATTTCCCTCTTTCTTCCTTTGCCGGCTACTACTATCGTTTCAAGACAAGAAAGAACCATCCATGTCTGACACCTACTGTACAGACTGCAAGCGAAATACAGAGGTGGTGTTTGATCACGCCGCCGGGGACACCGTCTGCTCCGAATGCGGCCTTGTCCTCGAATCCCGCTCCATTGACGAGTCATCCGAGTGGCGCACCTTTGCCGATGAGTCCGGCGATCACGATCCCAATCGTGTCGGTGGACCAGTTAACCCCTTCTTGGCTGACGCTGCTCTTTCGACCGTTATTTCTCGGAGTGCTAATGGTTCTAATGCAGATTCATCTCTGGCCCGCTTGCAGAATCGGGGTGGGGATCCAGACCGGGCTATTGTCCTGGCCTTCAAGACTATTTCTAGCATGGCTGATAGGTTGGTTTAATCTTGTTTTTTGTGTCGTTGAAGATTTTAAGAATTTGTTAGGATGGTACTTGTCTGTTAGGACTCCGAGGGAGATAAAAATTGGCGCTTTAATGCGATCTTGTTCCTGGGAGGTCGACATATGCCCTGATGTGAAATTGGAGTTTATCGCTTTTTTCCCCACATTGGTTAGGATTGTTTGGGGGTTAGTCGTTGAGGGTTTTGGTTGTATGTTGAAATTTTTTATGGTGTCGTATGAAATTTTGATTCTTGCCTCTTAGCTGTTCATGTTTGGCCGTCTGTGCGTTTTTTAGATTAACTGGTTTACTTTATTTTTCCATTGGATCTTTTTTTTTTCTTTAAATGGTTCTTCTAAATCATTTTTATTGGTACCTGGAAACTGAGGCTGGTGATTAAAATGTGAGATGAGGCCATGGGTATCGAAATTCTAGAAGATAAAAACATGCGGTTGAAGTATTTTGATTGTTTGATTCATTTACACGACAAAAACAATGAAGTTAAAAAAATGAGGAATTATTTATTAGTTTACTGGTGGAAATCAATATTTTCATATCTTTAATAGGATGTTGATTGTTTTTGGAACTGAATACAAGTTGAATGATTCATGTGAGAACATTGTTTTGTATGATATATTTTCCTTGTACATTTAATTATGACGAAGATTTGAGTGTGATTGTATTTGTTCAAATTTGATTGGCACGTAGTTAATCCCCAGCTATTCATTGCTTTTATTCTGGTCGCAGTATTAGTGTGTTAGAATCTTAGTTGGCGTCTTGGTTTGCTATGTGGTGCTTTTATGCACGTATAACACAGGGACAAAGATCTCACAGTGCTAAACTTCTGCCGAACATTGAAGGGATCGTGCTGGAAAAATTATTAGATAGATAAACTAACTTGAACTCTATTGATGACATGATATCTAGATTTTCATATGGGTGATACAAAGTGGGCTGGAGTTTTTGTTAATTTATGGGTGATAGATGTGGGCTGGAGTTTTTGTTATTTAAAAAGAAGGATATGATGCATTTATAGTTAATTTAGATTTAGTTTATTTTCATCAATCGTGGGATAAATTGATAGGATTTCTGATGAACACTTTTAATACTAGATGTTTTTCCTCTGTTCAGGTTGAGTCTTGTAACGACAATTAAGGTATGCTCGTTGCTTCGATTTTGTTGTGTCAAATTTTACGTAAAAATCGCTATTATTTGTTTGTCATATTTCATGCATATCTCTTTAGTTTCCCTTTTAAGCTGCTATTATTTTCTGTACTGTTCTGGAGATAACAAAAAGTCGCTATAATACGTTCAAGGTTTTAAACTCTCAGGCATTAGTCAAGACTTTGTTTTCTTGTGAGAGAACTTCTCAAATTATAAAGGCTGATAATCTATGCACTTAAAATGATTTTTTCAATGCTTGACATGGCAACATGTTTACAATTTTTTTAAATTTTCACACCGTGTGGCACCTCGTCCCAACCGGAATTTTTGAACTTAAAATGAATCGCCCATTGTGATCATACCTGATCAATGTAGCATGGATACTCTTAATTTTTTTTTCCTGAAATATCGGACACAGATATGGATACGACACGCTGATACACGTGTCGAATACAACAAAATCCGTGTTGTTGACTTTTTGTAGGTTTGACCAGTTGGATACGTTTTGGAAATGGTTCAGATATGCCATGGACACGGCGGGGATACATTTCGGCAAAAAAAATTGAATATATATATCTCTAATATATATATATATATATATGTATATATATTAATAATTGTCGTATCTTTGTCGTATCATATCTTATATTTTCAAAATTTGTCGTATCGCCTTATCCGTATAATATTCGATACGATACCCGTATCCGTATCCATGCAACATAGTAACTGATCAAAAGGTTCTTCTAGAATTTTATTTGTGAGCGTGAAAAATGATCTAAACTTGATTTCTTATTTTTAATTTTCTCAAAAAAACTTGAGTATATAATTAAGCTTATTGGACGAGAACTAACGAATGAACGAACTTACTTTACTAAAATTCTAAAATAAAAACTGAATTCTCTCAATTGAGGAATCGGTTGTGACATAATCTCCGAAAAAGAACAGACTAGGAAAATAACTCGAAGTAAAATTTGAGTTTATTGCATCTCGGAACCAATAATTTGTCTTAAATTTTGAAAATACAAATGATAAGTTTTCTTAGTTCTGACCAACGTGCTACTTTTTTTTTTTAAGAAACGATACTAATTAGTTACAAAAAGCGAACCAGAGGTCCACATAAGACGAAGTGAGATCCATACACAAAATAGATAAACATCATATCGGACCTCAATTCATATACAAATATGAGACCGAGAACGATTTAAACTCTACAATCCTCGAACTCCAGCATGAAACCTTGTCTCAGCATTCCTCAATAGAGCCTTCTTGATCTTCAAAGATCCTCCTATTCTTCCCCATCCACATGGACCAACTCAAATAATGAACCACCAAATTCCATAAAATTTTTTCCCTTCCCCAAATCATGTCCAATATCAACCTCGAATAAATCCCAAGTTGATCTCAGAGACACCAAAGCCGAACTCCGCCAAAGCTTTAAACCAAAAACATGAAAAAAAAAATGGACGATCAAATAGTCCAGAGTCTCCTCCTCTTGCCGACATATACACACCAATTTGGACAAGAACAAGTAGGGAACTTTTTTTACATCACAGACGACGGTAATTTCCCAAGCACTATAATCCTCGAGAAAACTTGCACCTTGGATGCAATAGGCGCTTTTCAAATTGCTTGATAAAGAAAAAAAGAAGGATAACTAGAATCTGAAAAGAAAGACTCGAAAAAAGATTTCACAAAAAATAGCCCTGCAGAATCCCAAACCCACTCCCTCTTATCATCTGCACCCTCGATCAATTTGTCCCTCTCTAAAGACTCGATCAAAGAACCTAACTCAATTGCCTCATCATCCTTGGGATCCCGCCAAAAATAAAATGCCAAGAAAGTTTAGAAGGGTTGGATGAAGAATTGAATTGTGCAAATTAAGAAATATGATGATTATGGGCATCAAAATCTGGAATAGAGACGGGTAAAGTTCCTCAAAAGAGTAATTCCCCCACCATCTATCTTCCCAAAACCTAATCTTGTCTCCCCCTCGACCAACGTGCTACTTCTAATTTCACCTAGCTTATTTGATTTATTCCAGTCAAATTACGTCTAGCCCTTACTTCTGACTTCTTGAATACTCTCTTGTAGAGCTCCCAATTAGTCTTAATTTCTTGCCTTATATGAAGACTAAAGTAGTACCATATATTGGCACAAATATCCAATGAAATTAAATGAAAAAATATACGCAATATAATATATTTTAGCGAAATAATCCGAACTGAACAAAACAATGATACTTATATTGTCATGATTACCAAACATGTTATTTCACAAGTAATTACACAAGTATTCATCTTGATCTTTATTTTTGGTAGGGTGTAATGGAAAATCCTCATTTATTCACCCTGATCGCACTTATGTATTTACTTTATCTTGTCCCATACAAGTCAACAATAGATAGAATTGGTCCACCATCCCAAGTCCAGAACAAGGATCCGGGCTCCAAATATTAATGTCACATACTTGTTTCAGTTTACATAGGTGCCACAATACTTATAATTTTAAAATAATTCAAAATACAACGAATGTTTCAAAATTCTCTTAATTTTTTTAAGAAACTCTCTGCTGATCCAAGTTCTTTTAACCGTTCAGTATTCATCATAAAATACACTTTTTAAAAATTTCTACAGCCATGACCTAAAAGTTGTTTGCTTAAAAAATATTTTTAAAGAATGACCTCAATGGTTGCAATTACTCACCTTTAACTTACTGATTACCGACTACGAACCTTCGGATCCTACCCACATGTAGGTCACGTGTTATTTTTTCGTGTCGGACTTTCTCAATTCAGATAATGATTAGCTCTAACAGCTTTTAAATTATTTCTTAATGAAATAGCCCCTTATCCGGGTTTGCTAACTTTGTGATATCACTGACATGTAGAAATTCTGGGTTCTGACCTTGTGATATAATGGCGCATAAAAATTTTCTCATATTCCCGACTGTTTCTCATAGGCTAGTTAGCTTGGTCAACGCTTGAAATTTGTAAGCCCTTCCACGCCTTCTCTATTGTGCTTTTCTTTGAAGGACCGGGCTAGTGAACTATACAAAAGGTTGGAGGATCAGAAATGTACAAGAGGAAGAAATTTGGAGGCTTTAGTGGCTGGCTGCATTTATATTGCTTGTCGGCAGGAAGGCAAGCCACGCACAGTAAAAGGTGTCCCCCTTAATTGTGATAATTGTATTTTACTGTAATGTAGTTTGTGAAGGCCTCTGAATCTATGAGTCTCAACTAGAAATTTGCTCAATGGTTGCTGGAGGAGCTACAAAGAAAGAAATCGGAAGAGCAAAAGAATTTATTGTGAAACAGTTAAAGGTTGAGATGGGTGAATCAATGGAGATGGGCACCATACATGCAGGGGACTATCTGGTAAGTGTGTCTCATATTTAAATTAGGTCACGACAAAAGCAGTTTGATCCATACTTGTCAATTCCAAGCCTTTCCTCTGTGCTTTCTTGTCATGAAAATCCTTCTTGTTTTGAGGGTTATCTCACTTCTCCACGCCTTCCGGTGTTGCAGAGGCGCTTTTGTTCAAATCTTGGTATGAGTAACGAAGAGGTCAAAGCTGTTCAAGAAACTGTCCAGAAGTCAGGGGACTATGATATAAGGCATACTCTACTCTTCTTGGAACCTTTATGATATTTTCGGGGAAATAGTCTTGTTTTATGTTGTATTCTAGGTAGTCGCCTGGCCTTCCTCTTACATGGAAGTGTGCTTGCAATGAATCTGAAACCTTTGAATCCCCCAACCTAAGTTCTTATAACTTTACAGCTCAAAAACATTTCGTAAACATGTCACTTGTGTTTAGCTATGTTATGTTCTGAAACGGCGATTAATGGACAAAATGTGTTATATCTTGAATTACTTGGAGATCATAAAATGATGATCACTTGATTTGGTGTTGATAGTGTTCTTCACACGAGATAAAGTATGGTGCAAAATTTTTGTTTCATTCGGTGTATGGTTCTCTCAACCCACAATTGGTGCTACCACGTTACTTTCACTTTTGGAAAGGAGATCAATGTTTTTAATTTTCTCAACTGGATCAAATGCCTTGTGTTTATTTATCTTAGTTTTTTTGCCAAAAGCATGGTTACGATTCATCCTTTGTTGTACCTAAATGTAAGATCTGCTTGAAAATGAATTACATGCAATTTTTAGTTATATATCTCACTAATGATGATGAAATGCCGGACGAGATTGTGTATGTGTTTTTTGCCCAATCGATAGGAAACTGCTCAGTTTAGTTGCATTACCTGTTCATGACTCAAAAGATCTATGCCAACAGTATGCTTCTTATCTTTCAGGAGGAGCCCTATTTCGATTGCTGCTGCGATCATTTTTATGATAACCCAGCTCTCAGATTCAAAAAAACCCTTAAGAGGTCCAAGCATTTACCATTTTTGTTCCTTCCATTTAAATTTTATGGTAATTGATGTTGCACATTACTAACCGACTGGTCTATCTTGTCTTCTCTATTTACTTTCTTATTTATCTGCTGGAGGCCCTTGAAAGGATCTATTACATGTGCGATGGTGAAAAGTCTTGTTTCTAACCATCGTGCAATATTCCTTGGAGGATTGATATCTCCATTTGTGCTGGATGGACTGGTTTCAACTCCGTGGATTTAACATATTTAATTTAAGTATATATTGGTAGTTTAAGGTGTTTTTTGACGCTATCAAGGGTTATATTTTTTTGTTGATTGAACTTTGAAATGGCGTTTTTGCAGATATATCAATCGCTACTACCGTTGCAGAAGGGACGATAAAGAACTCTTACAGGGATCTGTACCCCCATGCAGCCAAGATAATACCAGAGTGGTATGCAAAGGAAAGGGATGTTAAGAACCTTTCCATTCCTAAGGCCTAACTGAGTGGGTCTTGATTGTGATAATTTGTATTGGATAGGGTATTGTTAAGTTTATCTAGGTTGGAAGACACAAATACATTTGTACACAATTTTAAATTTGTGTTCAAATTTTTTTTACCTTTTGAGTTTTGATGTTCAATCTACTAAAATCCAAAAGACTCGATGACAGAATTTCTTAGATGATATTGGGGAATGATAATCTTGTGGTCAAACTCAAATAATTTAACAGTAAAACATTATCTTGAAAGCAGTTGGACTGTAAGAACACCTTCCTAGGTTGGATGCAAGTTTCGACACATGATATTTGAATTCATGAGAGGTTGAATCTTAAATACATGGAAGAAAAAGGACGGTATTCCGGAGGGTTCTGGGTCGGTATTTTCGGAGGAAGATTGGTTAGATGATGTTGGGAACAATCTTGTGTCATGTTACACTGTTTTGATGTGCTCTCGAGATTGCACAGTAAAATCGGTGGATGTGGTGATTTAGGACATGTAAAGCATCCTGATATTGATATAATCTAATGTTTAATTTTTATGCAGCACTCTATTTTACCACAAGTTCAAGGAAGAACTGGAGTGGTGGTGGTTGGACTTCAAGACCCTAATGTGAACCATTTGAGGCAGGATCTAATAGCTAAGCAATACGATTGCCTGCTGTCATAATTCGTAAATTTTCCAAAATTGTTCTTCGTTTGTATTTTCTGGTAGGATAGCCACATATTGCATTACATATATCGAAACCACAAGTTTGAAGATGAAGTAATAGGAAAAAAAAATTAAGCATGAGCACCCACACATTATCACCTACTAATCTAAGAAATGAAATCATCAAATTTCTGACCGTCCGCCATTGATTCATTAAGTGCAGCTCTCAACACCTGGGCAGCTCTTCTCATCTCATCTTCTTCTTCGGATTCCATTAATTTCTCTACCACATTTTTAATTCTCTCAGCTCTAACCATTTCCTTTTTTTTTTTTCCCATTTCCCCGCCGTTAATCCTATCTTCAGAACTTCTGTCAAGAATAAAGCATTAAGCGGTTGATCCGAATGAATTGGCCATGCTGCAACAGGTACCCCTATAGCAATACTCTCGAAGCAAGAATTCCACCCACAGTGACTCATGAATCCACCTATGGACGTATGCGCAAGAATCTCCATTTGAGGAACCCAATCTCGCAACACCAGTCCATTTACTTTCACTTTTTCTTCAAACCCTTTCGGCAGGCCAATCTTTCTAGCTTCACCGGCAAAGATATCGGCTCTGTCTGCTTCTCGGAGCACCCAAACTAACTTTTGTTTGCCCTGATCCAGCCCCATTGCAAACTCCATAGCTTCTTCGTCAGAAAATGAAGCGGTTGTTCTGAAACATATATCACCGATCTTGAGCTTGTTTATCCAGCCAATCCAAGCACTTATGGCTTCGATAGATTTTGGAGAAATGGATGGCCTAATAGCCCGTTGTTTCTTTCTCCCACTGATCTCTTGCCTAGATATCAGATCGATGTATATACCATCAATCAATCTGCATGAATTATGTATGTCCCCAGCCCTTTCTTCGAAAAGTTCAGACTTCGAAACTATGAATTGAAGGGGTTCTTCTGGGATAAACTCCTTGACATAAGGTTTTTTAAGTTCTCGCTCTACTTCTAATGGTTTTCCCGTCACTTCCCAAAGTATGAAGAATAAGTTGAAAGCTGAGATGCAATTGAACGCATAAAACTCAGCGTTTCGAATCAAAATGGCATCCTGAATCACCTAATCATCAACCTGTCATATACTATCACTACCCTTGTTGTTTTCAACGACATCTCCTGTGGCAGCTCGGCTACCTGCTTGTGTATGTTCATGGTGGCGTAGGCTGCCGACCATAGATGGAGTGGTAATTTGTCCGGTGAGTTAGGATCAGGATCAACAGCAGCGATCGGTGGCGTTCGGAGATAATGGAAGTGGATTTGGTGAACGGTATTAGGTTTTGTTGGCGGAGCCATGAAAGTGAACTGGGAGGCCATAGGAAGCTATGTGAGTTGAAACAGCTGGTTCAGATGGCTTTGCGCTGGTAGTGGCACCGTTGCCACTCTTGTTAGAGTAAGTGTCCAGCAAGCTAACTTGTGGCTCGGACTTTTATTGACTCTAATGTAAAACAATATTTATTTTAATAATATTTTACGATTTAATCAATTATGCCATTATGCGTTATCTGTATACTCATGCAGGCTGTATTGATAAAGTCTTTAAATATACAATAAGTACCATAAAGTTTGCCTTTCAGTGTAAGATCATGAAACTCATTAGGAAGTATACCGTATATTCCAAACATGTTCCTAGTCGAATCAGCCGTCTAAAATAAGGATAAAAGTCGCTTGAGCTTGAGACTATCATTTGTGATATAAACGTCATGTTTCATTGGCAAGGACATGGAGATGTCAATTTATTCAGATGAGTGGTCATATGATGATGGATTGAACAACCCTCCCTCAGACTATCCAAGTGGTTTTCACTCATCGAGTGAAATAGTCTACGGTTATGGCTGTACATAATTAGTCCTTTGACACAGGACAATGTAAGGGCTATACGTACTAGCATGCACTTTGATCTGTTTACCGACTCCATTGAGGGTCATCAGGTGGCAAGGTTGGTTGTAGTTTCGAAATACGTAAGAGAAAATGCATTGTAGTCAGGGATTCACTGTTTTCCTACGGATAAAGATATCTTATGTGATCTGATGAGTTAATAGTGCAAGGAGTCTCTGACCATAGCAAGAAATGTGTTTTAGAGAAATGTGTTTTCCTAATTGGATATAACATGCCACTATTAGTACTCAAAGATAAATCACATCATTATCGAAATTCATATGCAACTCTCGATATATCAATGATTGCAGATTCGATTGAGATATATGTATTGAAAGGACCGTACTGTACTCTAACCATGACTTAAGGTTCTTGCAGACACTATCAATGATACCTGGGGGACCATGGGGCGATGTTACTAGACGCTCTTACCATGATCCGATGGGTGCAATCATAAATGAGTTTTGACATTCTTAATCAAGGATTTGATGAAAAGAATGAGGCTAATCAGGATAAGTTTGAACAAGAATAAGTGTAATTTTGAATCACATGGAGATGTGAACCCACGACTAGCTGCCCAATATGGTAAGTAAAAATTTTGATTTTCGAAATTTTCATTTTTCATTATATGAAGACTTGTATCCTTGATACATCGACACTCTCGGTGTAACATCCGAAAAACCAACCTACGTAAACCGCATGCATGCAAAATTATTTTAATTGCTTAATTGTTTTATTTAAATTGATTTTACATGCTAGCATGATATTTATTATATGATTAAATGTATGATTGCATGATTAAATGATAATATAACATGATTACATAAAATTAAGGATTTTACCCAAATATTCGATAATAGGCATTGAAAAGGAGACCGAGGACGACGAAGACAAGAACATGTAATTTTATTTAAATATGACAAGGCTTCCTAATATGATTAAAAATGATTTAATTTTCGTAAAAATGTTGGAGTTCGAATTATTTTACCAGTCGAGCTCGATTTTTCCCGAGAAGCTGGTTTTGGGCAAACAAAGAGTTTTTAAAAGATCAAAATATTATTTTTGGGAAACTTATTTTATAAAATTTTATTATTTAATTAATTAAGTGTTATTGAGCCCAATTTAATTATTTAAAGTAGGCCCAATTATCCTTAAGCTTGTAATCTCAAAACCAAAGTCCATTAGCATGTTGTTTAAATCTATAAATAAAACTCCTAGGCTTTCAAAACATCATATTTCTACCTTCCTATCAGCCGAAATTCACCCTTGCACACACTTAAAATTTTCGAAAAATATCAAGGAAGGAAGAGGCTTGTATTCTTCGTCGTCCGGTCGTCCAACGTCGCACCCTCGCCAACGATCTTATATTCGAGCGTTATAAACGTAAATGCACATTTTCTAAACCTTTTTAAACATCATACAAATCATATTATGCATAATTTAATTGTTTATGTATGAAAAATATAGGTGTTTGTTATCTTTTACGGTAAAAACGTTTATTTTCAAAAATACGATGATTTCACGCTTGTTTTGGAAACGTTTTTGAATCCAACGGACACACTGCCAATACATGATAAAATATGACTGAATTATGATCAAAACATGATAAATTTAAAGGAAGAACAAGCTGGAACAACCGTGGGAAAATAAAAGAAGGAACCGTGAGTTGTGTTGGTTGTCCGAAATTCAAGAGGGGAGGCTAGGGTGCATGGGGCCTTGGGGTTCGACCAGGTCTGGGGTTTGGGTCCTACGGATCGTGGCTAGGTCCTAGGAAGAGTCCTAGTTGTGTTTCAGGCAGAGGAGGAGTCCATGAAATCTAGGACTCTCCCCAAGCCTTCTCGCGATCAACTGCTGTTCAAGGGGTTGCAGCTCGGTTTGGGGCTGGGCTAGGTGATCCATCAGGGTCCTAGGTTGATGGGCAGGGGTCGGGCCAGGGGCTGGAGTGGCTGGGTGTGTTGTGGCGAGCAGAGTGAGGGAACTCTTGCGCACATCCCTGCATCTTCTTGCAGCTGGCTTGCAGCGCTTCGGGCGATGATTCAAGGGCTTGGGCTGGTCTAGGTTGGGTCTGGGCGTGGTCCAAGGATGTTTAGGGTCAGGTTGGCTCGGTGGTGGCTCGGCTGGAAGAGTCCTAAGGGCACTAGGAGACTTAAGCGTGAGGATCACAATAGGCGCAGGTTTGGGTCAGGTTCCAGGTGAGTTTGAGAGAGCTAGGGCTAGGTTCTACGAGCTGGGCTTGGTCAGTAGGGTGCCTAGATGGGTTGGCTAAGGTTTGGCTCGAGGTGGCTCGACCATGGCTCGAGTATTTTGGGAGATGGTTTGAATATGTGTCAAAAACGAGATTTTAAAGATTAAAATTAGAACCATGGGTCCACGGGTGTGGTTCATGGCTCACAAGGGTATAATAGGTAATAAAAATGTTATATATAAAATTTGGGATCAAAATAATGAGTTTTGGATTTATCCGAGATTTAATCGCCTCCCGAAACATTAATTAAAGAATTAATTGAAACACCTAGATTTAAGCGGGATAAAATTATGAAAAATTATATTTAAGCTTCAATAATTATTTAGGATAAGCACATGTCATTAAAGTGAGAAAAAGATAAAATCGAATTTTTACGTCCAGTGGCAAAACGGTAATTTTACACGTAGGAAAATACGTAAAAGCTTGGCAGCGTCCCGAAGGATCATAATGCATGTTAAATGATATTCTACGATTTAAAATGATGATTTTGTTGATAATATGTTATTTTACGATTTATGGTAAAGCTGTGCAATTTTTACTGTAAAATGCTATTTTTGGAAAGTATGTTATTTTATGATTTTTAATGAAAAGAAAAATATTTTGAGAGATGTGAATTGACTATAACATATGATATATGATTTGTGGGGGATCCGTTTTAATAAGAAACGGTGAACTTACAATTTTATGGGGATGTCGTGAGGGGAAAAGGCCCCAGAGAGAGCTCATTTACGGGAGAAGGCCCTAGAGTGAGCCAATTTATAAGAAAAGGCCCTAGACGGAGCCCGTCTATAGGAGAAGACCCCCGAGGGAGCCCCGACGATCGTATTTTCGTGGTGGAGCCTAGTGTACACCCCCATGGGCCATGTGGAGCTGAAAACTGATCAGTCGATCGGAGGTAAAAGCTAGTCACTTTCAAGGATCAAACTTCACCCAAAATGATATATGATTGAAAGCATTATGATTAATATGATTTTATGATATATGATTTATGATGATGATTAAAGTTATTTTTAAATGATTTATTTATGCTTAAAGCTATTTTTTAAATAGTTTAATTATGTCCAAAAGCTATTTTATATAAAAATATGTTTTTTAATGCATGTGATTGTATATGTATTATTTGTTATCCATGTTTAGAACGTGATGAGTCTTTAGACTGACTAGGTTTGTATGATACATGATTTGATGATTTATGGAAGACGGTGACGATTGAGTGGATCGAGTGCAGCAGTACACACCCGAAGACCTTTATGTTTCCGCACTAACTTGTTAGATAAATGATTTAAAGATTATGTTAATGATTTTACTACAGATATTTGTATGCTTTGCTTATGAGATATTTGTATGCTTTGCTTATTTGTTAGTTGATCTTTTTAAAGATCGATTTAGGAGTTTTTATTAGTTGATGATTTAAGATTTATTTTATGCACTTGAGATTTCATATGCTAAATTATTATGATTGTTGATTATGTTATGTTATTTTATTTAGATAGTATTTTCGAGTTTATGATATATGATTAATAAAAAAAGGTCGAGGTCGTTTCATTCGGATCGTCGATCGGGGTTATAATGAGTTCGGAATCATTTATTTAGTAAATTTAGAATTGAATAATTAAATGGTAGTATTATTAGTAGTGACTACTAATGTGTACAAATTCTCATAAATATTCTAGAGGAGTCTAAAATTAAATTAAACCAATGAGTTAATTATATAAATTAAATAATAGTTATTTAATTTAAT
>NC_133316.1:80339-108011 GCF_012295235.1 Primulina huaijiensis
TTTATTTTTGAGATATATGCGATATGTCTTGTGGCCACCTTACGCTTATGGGATTGCTTCACCCGGTGACTTACGACCGGTTTACGATTATGTATGGGTACGGATATCCAGTCCAAGGGCTGTGATGATCTTTACCGCCCAGTATACTGTGGTTTAGTCTGATCAGACGTGCATGTTATGTTATGGGCCACTTGCGTAGAACATTATCTCTAAAGAAAAATTACGATATGATATGTTATGACAGGGCTCTATCGAGCAACTCTTTTATGTACGATTTTTCAGTTATGCACGTATTTATAATTACTCATGACACGATTTTCACGTTACGCTTTACGATACGATATTTTTACGTTGCATGCGATTTTATGATATATTTACTTGTTATTCACGATATATGCATGCTGGGTCTTTAGACTCACTAGACTTGATTGATGTAGGTACTGACGATGCAGAGGCTGAGGGCGGAGACCAGTGAGTTAGCTCGGATCGGCGGTAGTACGAACCCGAGAACCTTACGTTTATTTATTCAGTTTTATGTTCAAACTCTTGTTATAACTTTATATATATTTTAAGTTATTGTTTAAAACATTATTCAGTTTCCGCTGCTATGTTTATGTTAAACCGTTGGGTTATTTTACGAAAATTTTTATACGTTGCAATTTTATTTATTTAAAGAGAAAATTTTTAATAATTCCGAAAAATTATGAATACGAATTACGGGCCCTCACATATAGAGTCCTAGTACCACAATGACTTGGAGCACTTGTGGAGAGGGACTCCTGATCGGATAATGAGGCTCACTCTATAAATATACCGTAGGGGGTCATAATACATAAAAAAATCTTGCGCAAAAAATCAACACAACACTCCTCCTCTCCTTCTAAACCAAGTCTCGGCCATCATAATTTCTTGGGAATAAATATCGGCCATCTTGTGTTCTTCCGCTGCCACGCCGCTGTCGCTGCACCGTCTCCGGATTTCGGAAATTCGGAGGCCATAGTACAACGCACAAATCGTGTGCTTTTTTCTTTTGCATTTGGATAAGCATTTGGTCATGTTCACCTAGTGATAGACGCATTCGAAACAATTCTTTATTTTTACAAAACATGGAGGAACCAACATATTAATTGGAACATGAAGTAAATAATGATGAGACTCAATCTCAATATGATCATGATAGATAAAGAACACTTAGAGATCACATGAATCCTACACGAACTAGTGCACCTATATGTCTAGTTTTTCCTCTGATGCGTCTCATTTTAATTTCAAGTCTGACAATATTCAACTTTTACCCAAATTTCATGATTTAGATTATGAAAATCTATACAATCATTTACGAGAGTTTGAAGAAGTGTGCAACACGTATAATGATCTAAATTGTAGCATGAACACCATTCGACTTAAACTTTTACCTTTTTCTTTAAAAGATAAAGCTAAAAGTTGGCTATACAATCTTAGATCGGGATCAATTCGAATTTGGGATGAATTGCAACAACAATTTTTGAAATTTTTTTCCATCTTATAGAACAAATTCTTTCAAAATACAAATCATCACTTTTACTAAAAAAACAAGAGGGGAGCTTTTTATCAGTGTTGTGATACACACACACACAAGAGTACTTAACCTTTTTCCACGTCATGATTTTGAAACTTCGAGAGTTGTTTATCAGTTTTATAAAAGTTTGACACCTAAAGATAGGCAAATTCTTGAATTTATGTTTAATGGAACCTTTGAAGATAAAGATCCAACCGAGGCAACTGAGTATCTCGATTCATTAGCGGAAAATGCTCAAAATTGGGACATTATAGGCACAATTGAACCATAAAACAGGATTCAATCTCCCGCATATGGTGGAGGTATGTAGACCCTCAAGGATGAACATGATCTCCAAGCCAGATTTGCATCTTTGGCAAGAAATGTAGAGGCACTTGAAATGAAAAAGAGTGGTCAATTAAAATCTGTTCAAGAACTTTCTTGTCACGTCTATAATACAAGTGATCATTCTAAAAAAGATTGTCTCACTTTGCCCTCTTTCAAATAATGTCTCCATCGTCAAGCTTGTTTTGAACGCTTTCAAAAAGTCAAATTTTGAACCATACTCTCGAAGTTATAATCCATGTTGGCGAAATCATCAAAATTTTAGTTGGTGGAATGATAATGCTGCTCAATTTTCACTACCTCCTTTCCAAAATAAAAATTTTCAAAATTATGCAGCTTTTGTTCCTCCACCTAAAAGAATTTGGAAGATATATTGCATGCTTTCTTTGCAAAACAAGAGTCTATCAATACTCTAACTGCTCAAACCATGATAGATTTGAAAGATACTCTTGCTAAATTTGCATTTGCACTTAATGTTCATGAAAAATGTAAAATTCATTCACAATCACAGCCAAATCCCAAGGACCGTCATTCACAAAATAGAACTTCTGGAACTCAATCGATGGATCGGGTAAAATCCGTTATAATCCTTTGCAATGGAAAGGTTGTTGAAAAATCCATTCTTGAACTTGATGATGATAAATCAAATCTATAAGGAAGTTGAACCCATGTCTTGTGAAGAGGAAGTTCAACAGATAGGTTCACCACTATTTCCTCATGCATTGAAAAATACAAAAAAAAAATCAAATTTGAATTATGATACATATGATATTTTTAAACAAGTAAAAGTCAATATTTCATTATTGGATATAATAAAACAGGTACCATCTTATGTCAAATTTTTGAAAGACTTGTGTATTGTGAAAAGAAAATTTAATGTGAAGAAGAAAATATTTTTATCTTAACAAGCAAGTGCAATCATCCAAAATAATAATATTTTGAAATATAAAGAACATGGTTCTCCTACTATTTCATGTATTATTGGAGAACGAAAGTTTTAAAAAGTCTTGCTTGATCTTGGAGCTAGTGTGAATTTACTTCCATATTCAGTTTATCAAGAACTCAATCTAGGCGAGTTAGGACCTACTTCAGTAACATTTTTACTTGCTGATATATTTGTCAAAGTGACACGAGGTATGGTAGAAGATGTGTTGGTCCAAGTTGATAAATTTGTATATCACGTCGATTCCATAGTTTTGGATACACAACCTGTCGAAGCTTGTAACACAATTCTTGTAACTTTGGATTGTCCATTTTTAGCAACTTCTAATGATTTGTTAAATTTTAGGAACCGAATAATTAAGTTATCGTTTGGAAACATGAATTTGGAGCTTAATGTTTTTAATCTTTGTAAGCAACCACATGACAAATAAGATGAAAATCTTATTGAAACTCTTGTTGAAGAAAATATTAAAGAAGCGAGTACTCATGACCAATTGAATATTTGTTCAATTTATACTCTTAAACAAAATATTGAATTGTGTTGGAACAATTCATGTTCGCAATCTTGATTTTAATGTTAACAAAGCTTGTTATTTTGTTTCTAACGAATTTACCTAAGTGCCTAGAAATTTGAAACTGATTAGAATTTGAACTGATTTGTTTACGAGTCAAAACTAAAGCTATCGAGACGCAAACTGAAAGTTCCCACTGATTACCCAAAATGAACCAGTCCAACTAATGTCTAAAAGACCAGTTCCACTGATTGTCCAACTTATAGGTGGTTCAACAGAAAAACTTCAGAAGCCCGGCCAGCTAATGAAGAGCCCAGCTGACCAGTTTAACTGAATCACTGAAATCAGTTTAGCTGAAGAGTCAATTGATTTCACTAGACCAGTTGCAGATCAGTTCGAAGAACCAATTCAGCTGACTAGTTCAGAGCAACAGTTTGAAGCGGACCAGTTCGTAGATCGTAGCAAGCCTTAAAAAAGGGTTCCAGTTTTGCACAAGGGTATAAAATAAATTGTTCGATCAAAGGACAATAATGAACATTGCTGTAGAGCTTAAAGGCGATAGGTTTCAAAACGGCTGTCAGAAAGTGCAGACACATATTTCGAGGAACGGATTCAAAATGCAACAGACATAATTGATGAGTCTTGATGTATGGTCAATCTGCATCTATAAATACAAGATCAAGATGATGAATAAAAACAAATACATAACGTGAAGTGTATGATCACAAATAGAAGAAGATACCAAGATATACACATACATAGAGGTGACGCTTAAAGTCTTATCAGCTTACGAGAAGCAAATCAGCCCAAATTTTAGGGAACACTTCAAAGTATTATCAACTTAGTTTAGAAACACAATTCACTCAGTGTCTGAGAGCATCTTCGTGTTGTATTCATAGATCAGTTCTCACACACGCACACACAAACACTCACATATACAGAGACATAAATTTAGTTGAGTGAGTCTTGCACAGAGACATTAAACTTGTGTTTGTAGTCTTGCACAAAGACGTTAAATTTGTGTATATAGTCTTTGCATATGATACGTTAAACAATGTGCTGAATGAGAGGTGCGGCCTTCAGTCTGTTATTGGATTCTACCCAAGAGGTAGAAGGGGTGACTTAGGAGCGTTTGAAGTCTTCGAACATCCATAAACAAACCCCTTTGTATTTACTTGTTTACAAATGTTTCAAAACTCAACTGATCAGTTCGGTTGATATCAGTTCAGTTTTTCCCATAACTGAACTGATACAAGCTGCAACGGATACAAGCCTAATGTTTTCAGTTTTCCTCACGAAGAAATATTTTGAGTATTTTCCGCTTGGTTTTCATTTGGTTTGAAAACCAAACTCGATTTAATTAATTGGTGTTTACATTCTTAGAACACGCGCTATTGCAGCTTATTGAGAATATTGTGTTTGAAACATTCCTGTTAGTGTCAAATCGATCATATCAAATTGATTTAATGATTTTAACATATATCACTCTTTTCTAGGATCAGAAATGGAAGTGGAGGCAAAATTTGAGAACAAGATGAACAAAATACATTGGAGTTAAAGAACTTGCCAAAAGAATTGAAGTATGCATTTTTGGAGAAGATAAAACATATCCGATAGTAATTTCTTCTAAACTTCTAAGTGATCAAGAAGATAAATTAGTCGATAAGCTTGAAAGGAATAAAAATTCTATTGGTTGGGTACTAAAGATATCAAGAGCATTAATCCACTAATTTTCACTCACATAATTCATTTAGAAGAAAATGATAAGGCATCCCGAAAACGAAAAAGAAGACTAAACATACATATGATAGATGTGAAAACTGAAGATCTCAAACTAATTGATGTTAGAATTATCTATATTATTTCTAATAGTAAGTGGATAAGCCTAACACAAGTAGTTTCAAGAAAATATAACATTACAGTGATAAAAAATAATAAAAGTGAATTGTTAACAAGTCGAGTCCCTTCTAGTTGGCGTATGCATATTGATTATAGAAAATTGAATGATGCAACTAAAAAAGATCGTTTTCCTTTACATTTTTGGATCAAATTTTAGAAAGAGTAGTAGGTAATCTCTGCTACTGTTTTCTCGATGGATATTCATGTTATTATCAAATTCCCATTACAATTGAAGATCAAGAAAAAAACCACATTTACATGTCTTTTAAGTACATTTGCATTTGTAAGTGTTGTTGTTGTTGATTTAAAACTTGTGTTTAGATTCGTATCTTAACTTCACTACTGAATGCAATTGAATTAATAATCATATACTCGGAATCAACAGAAATAAGAACGAGGAGCATCACACAAGATTTACGTGGTTCGATCAAGAAAATGAACTACATCCACGGGAGGTGTTTCCACTATTATTGAATCAGTATACAAATGAACAAGTTTGAATACAATATCACCACTCAACTCCACAGTCTTTCTCTTCTATGAATTTCAAAGAAAACTCTCGTGCCTTGTGTGAATGGCTTCTTGCCCTTTGTTCGATTTTCTTCTGGTGAATATTTTTTGTGTGTATCTCCCTTGCACGACTCCACCCTTTTATATCTCCTTGTTCCAGAATATATTCAGTGATCAAGTGCAAGCCTTCAACCTTCATTCTTATCCAACTGCATATAGTTGTTTTAACCAATTTTCCTAACTGCCTACAAGAAGGATTTTGGTTGCTGATATATTACAATAAGGATGTCATTTGGTTTAGGCAATGTCCCAACAACATTTTAGCGATATGGTTGAAAATTTTTTTGGAAATTTTCATGGATGATTTAATTTTTTTGGGAATATAATTGATAATTGTCTTGAAAATTCGGAAAAAATTAAAAAAGATGTGTGGAAAAATGTCTTATTTTAATTTGAGAAAAATGTCATTACATTGTTACTTCTAGAATTGTTTTGGGACATGTGTTTTGTCATCTCATAGAATTGAAGTTGATGAAGCAAAAATTGATGTCATGGCTAATGTACCTCCACCAAAGACCATTAAAGAAATTCGCTCATTTTTAGGACATGCTGGATTTTATAGAAGGTTTATAAAGAACTTTAGCTTAATCTCTAAACATATTTGTAACCTCTTAACAAAAGACACTGTATTTGAGTAGACTCAAGGATGTCAGAATACTTTTGATAAAATCATTAGACATTTAATATCAGATTGGTCTTTATAATTTGAAATCATGTGTGATGCAAGTGATTTTGCAATTGGTGCAGTATTGGGTTAACGGTAATATATTATTCAAGTATAACCTTAAACAATGCTCAAATGAATTATTCCATGACTGAAAAAAACTATTTGTTGTAATATTTGCATTAGATACATTTCATTCTTATTTAAGTGTATCAACGAAAATTGTATTTATGATCATTCTGCTGTTAGATATTTATTGACCAAATAAGATGCGAAGCCACAATTGATCAGATTGATTTTGTTGCTCCAAGAATTAGAGATTTCCATCAAAGATAAAAAAAAAAAAAATGAACCGAGAATGCTATAGCTAATCACTTATCGAAATTAGTAACAGGATCATCTTGTGAAATCACACCAATCAATGACAATTTTCTTGATGAACAATTATTTTCTGTTGCTACTACACCTTGGTTAGCTAACATAGCCAATTTTCTTGTAACAGGAAAAATACCACCGCAATGAAATTCTCAAGATAAAAGAAAATATTTTAATGATGTAAAAAGCTTTTATTGGGATGATCCATATTTGTTCAAGTATTGTCCACATAAATTTTTTTTGCGTTTTATACCCGACAATGAGGTAAGTAATGTCATTAAATTTTTTCATTTAGAAGCATGTGGATGTCATTTTTCTTCAAAGAAAACAACTGCAAAAATCTACAGTGTGAATTTTATTGGCCCACTTTCTTTAAAAACACTCACGAAATCTACAAGATCTGTGAAAATTATCAAAAATTGATTGCGATTTCAAAAAAAAAACATGATACCTTTGAATCTTGTAATTGAAATTGAAATCTTTGACAGTTGGAGAATTGATTTTATCGGACATTTTCCATTGTCGCTTGGATACTTGTTTATTTTAGTTGCAGTTGATTATGTTTTCAAATGGGTAAAGATAATTCCATATCGAACAAATGATCATAAAATAATTATCAAATTTTTGAAAGAAAATATTTTCAGTAGATTTGGAATTCATCGAGCCATGATAAGTGATGGAGAAACTCACTTTGTGAATAAAACAAAACAGAAAACATTTATTTCTTTTCAAAAATGAATGAAATTCTCTAAAAAATTTGTAAATATTTTTCTTCTGGTTATAAACATGTTTTGAAAAAAATTTATGAAAGCGTATGTGAAAGATTGAGAATGATTATACAAAAAAAGAATTCCGGAAGATATTCGTCATGTAATTGAAGTCAAGGTCTGATTAAGAGGAGAAGTTCAACAACATTACTCATTCGATATATGTCTGGATTAGGAAAAAGCCCCTATGCTAAAAATCGAAGGGCAAAAAGGTTAGAAGTTTAACATAAGTGTGCAAGATGGAGTTGTGACAAACAATGCAAATTTTTTGAAATTTTTTTCCTAAAACAAAGAAGATAAATATGATTTTATTAAGAATGCGCTGAGTAAGTAGTCATTAGATGACCTCTTGTTGACTCTTGAGGCACATTCTAGTGGACATGTTCATATTGAAATTTCTGTTTATGGAAACAATTCCAAGACAAACGTCATCGTAATAGTCTTGGTAAGTTATTAACTAAGAGAAAAATCCACTTAGTATATGTAATGCCCGAAAATCCAAACACACTAACCACATGCATGCATGAAAATTAATTAGAATTTATTTAAATAAGTGTTTTAAAAGTATGTTTAGGTATTGGTATGATTTAATGAATATTTAACCAAATGTTATGAATTTGAACTTTCTGCAATCGAATACGCGACGTAAGGCCAAGGTGAGAGAATCGGGGATGATTTTGATAAGATGTTTATTTTTAGAAGTTTAAGAATTTGAAACTCGAGAATTAGTGATCTAAAATAGGAAAGTAGGGAATTTATAGTTAGCAAGGAACGAACTTAATTGGTAACAAACTTGTGCTACAAAATGAGAAGTTTCGGGTTTCAGAACCGGAAATCAATGACACCAAATATTTTTAATTATCATTTGGATTTCTAATGGATTGATTATTGATTTAATTAACTCTTTAATGAGCCTAGATTAATAGAGATTAATTAAAAGAATTATAGGACCTTTAATTTAACCTAAAACCCCACCTAGCAACTAAATTAAAACCCTAGTCACCCTCACACACGTCTCCCTTACTTGAAGCACACACAAATCACACACTAAAAAGCTTAGGTGGCCGAGAAGCACATTAGCCAAAGGGAAGAAGGATTTTCGTGCCCCGTTCGTATCTCGTCGCACCCTCACTCGTTATTTGTAAGCACAAACGATCAAGGAATGTTTTTAAACCTTTCTTTATGCACCATTCACTCCATATTAGTGCATGTGTTCGATTTTTGTGTGAAAATTCATGACGATGATGGTTTTACGTTTTATACATGTGCATCTCATGTTTTCAAAAAAATTCTTGACGTTTTTGAGAATTGTTGAAGGAGGGATGCAAACCAAGGGATTCAAGCGTCGGTCTAAACGTTTAAGAGTAGGTTTTGAAGGGACAAAAGCCAAAAGGTTGGGCCGGGAAAGATGATGCGTGCAGGCCTAAAGGGTGGATCGGGTTTGGGAAAACCTACGGCTAAGGGGGATGCATGGGGTCCTAGCCATGGTTTGGAGGGTTGGTTTAAGGTCCTAGGGAGGTCATGGTTGGGGTCAGTCAGGGCTTGGACGGGCTGTAGCATCGCTGTGGCTGTGAGTCCACAATCTATCATCTTGGGGCTGTTTTGGTGTGCGTGTGGTTCTAGGGGCTGGGGACGGTGGTAAGGGCTGGACCAGGGGCTAGGGACGTGCCTTAGGGACCTGGTGAGGGTCTGGCATGAGTCATGAGTCGAGCCAAGGGCTGTAGCAGCCGTAGGAGCGTGCGAGTCCTTGCTGCGCACAAGGAGCGTGTTTGGTGCAGCATTGGTACGTGGAGTCTAGGGCTTAGGGCATCTGTTATGAGTACAAAAGGGCCTGGTAATGGTCTTAATTTGTGTCTAAGGAAGAGTTCTAGGGCCTGGTTTGGAGTCGTTTTGAGCCGTGGTCCGTTCGGAGTCGTAAAATGTGCAAATGTATCAAAATAGAGACGAAACGGGCCTAGGTTAAATCTCTTATTCTTGTTTCGGTTTTTCCTTGGGTTTGGGAAGTTCCAGTAGCATAAATTGGGTCTTGGGATGTTAATAAATGTCTGGTCTCGGGTTGGCTTGAGCCGGAAGTGTAGCTTGGTCATTTGTTTGCCCGAAAACGCGAAAACAAGGGTAAAAGAGTCGTTCAGTGAGCGAATATAGTCGTTTTCGAAACATAGGTCCTAAGATGAAATTTCCAGCAAGATTCTGGACATTTGTAATATTTTTAAAGTTTTGAAATCGAGTCGTTACCATTAAGTCAAAGTCCGGGGTCATCCGGGTAAGTATATAATTGAATCACGTGCGGTCGGTTTGAAGAAAATTGAGGGTGGAATGCAACTTCCTAAAACAATTTCATATCATGTTAAATGTTATTTTTAGAATTTTTAAGGTATATGCATGATATATGGTATTTTAGAATTTTTAATATATCTGCATGTTTATGCTATTTTTAGCAGTCTCGACGTATAGGAAGGTTATAAGCCATTTTTTTGTGTTTTAAAGAATATGTAAAGTTATGCATGTTTTTATGATACGATAAAGTAACCGAAAAATATTTTTGAGGATGTGAATTGATCGTGATTTAAAAGTAGTAAGGAATCCGTTGAAGAAGTGAACGGTGAAGTTATTTTATGATAGTCGGAGAGATCGTCGAAGAAGTGGATGTGGAACCCAGCGGCCTAGTATTATAGTTTATAGATTGATCAATCGACTGAATGTTGTCACTATCGAGGATCAGACTTCACCTAAAAATGCCATTTTTTTTTATAGAAAAGTTCATATTTATGCATGATTTAGAAAGTTGCATATTTTTTAAGGTTTCATGTTTGCATGAAAAATCTATTTTTAGTAAATGTATTTTTTTACACTTGTTATTATATAATAATGTACTTGCTATATCAGGTTTGAGCATGCTGAATCATTAGACTCACTATGTTTGAATGGTTGCAGGTGATGATAATATTGAGTTGTGAGGTGCGGACCATCGAGCCATCTGGAAAGCGCAGTGCATACCTGAGTACCTTGAAATCCGCATATGCTAAAGATTTTTAAAGATTTTATGATTTATAGATTTCATTTCAGACTGATAGGATGCTAGAATTTATTGAGTTTAAATTTTAAACTTTTATTGCTTTATTTTTTTTATTCCGCATGAACGAGTCTGGATAGTATGGAATTCATTTATTTGATTATTTATGCTAGTTCAGTTATGCTAAATTAATTACGCGCGTTTTAGGAATTAAGAATATTTTTTTAAAAAAAACCTAGTGTAAATTAAATAAATTTAGAAGTTAGGGTCGTTTCAGTATATGGTGGAGGTAATATTAAGTTAATGAGATCTGTTTCAACAGCAGCTTATCTTGGAGGTAGTCAAGTTTTGACTATTATTCCTACATCTTTAGCTGATGGTAATATCACATGTGTCACGATTGGGAAATAATTGAGAGTTTCATCAATGTATGACATAATCACCAAAATGATTGAAAATTCTGATGTTTTATTGCATTACCAGGTGGTTTCGGTACTTTAGAAAAAAAAATTTCACAATATTTCTTAGGCACAATTAATATCCATAATAAACATGTGACCTTGTTGAATATCAATACTTATTATATAGTTTGTTGACATTTCTTGATAAAGTCGTGCATCATAATTTCATTTTACAAAATTCACGATTGATTCTTATATCTACTTCGACGGCCAACCAGTTAATTGATGATTTGCAAGCTTTTGTTCATAAGCCTGATCCGATGATAACAAAGATCAATTGGTCGCAATCTAGCAGTAAGAAAAGAAAGATGAATCATCGATGAAGTCATTGATTTGTTTGTGTTTCCGTTTCTTATCTTCAATTTCTTATATATCTTTAATAAACATTCCAGGTGATATCTCTTTAATCATGAACTTTTTATTTATAGTTGTTTTTATATTAGGGACAATGTCATATTAAAGTTGAGAGGAGGATAGTAAAAATAAAATAAAATAAAATAAATTAATTTTTTAAAATAAAATCCATCTTGATAGTTTTTGCAAATTTTCATACATTACAGTTTTGAAAGTTTTAAATTATAAAATGTGTTAATCTATTTGGAGATGTTTAAATTTTTATAAACAATTAGAAAATGTGTTAATCATTATAAAAATATAATTTATAAAATATTTTCGTGCGATTAAAATTGTGATAAGTATATGGACAACGATGTACCTTAAAAAAGTGTCTCAAATTTTAAACTCATATATATTTTGCGAGTGAGTTGAGAGGATTGAGAAAAAAAACTTTTTTCGAGCTTTTATTGATAATGAGAGAGATATTGTTTAGATCTTGAGTTCTTATTTTGAAAACATTAATATATTCTTAAAAAAAATGTCAAATATCAATGTTATTTTGAAGATATATGCTACAACTCATTTTTCTCTCTCATTAAAAAATAGAAAAATGAAAAAAAGAGAGAAAAAAAAAAGATATTGTACAAATTGAATAAATATGTGGTCAAAGAGCGTAAACTCAGTTTGATTTGTTAAAAAAACTCAAAGGAAGATCAGCAAAAAATTAGAATGACTAGATTTTGAACTAATAGATTTCATATCTTTTGATTAATTTTGCTCGTTTGCATGTATTTTGTAAACTATTTTCTTGAGTGTTTATATGTATTCCAACTCCATGAGAGAAATCATTCTCATCAAAATATTTATTAAACTGTGAGGATATGGAGTTCAAACTCCTATTAGAAATTTCTGAAATGTCATGAATATTTAATTACCTGAAAATATTCTTTGAATTGATCAACTCACTTTATTTCATAAGTGATAATTATAGTGATTTTGATATAAATCTAACATTCATTAAATTAAATCTAAACACCTGGACAATTTTATTGCATGTCTGTTTAAATCAATCAGTGTATTTTGTTTTGTTATTGATGCTTAAATTTCTAGGGGCTAGCAATAAGCTGGTTGGGGTGTGATTATTATAAAAATTTATATTTATTAAATGTTTTGTAAAATATTTTATAGTTAAAAGTATATTTAGTATTTAAGTTTTTTAAGTTTTACAATAATTTGTATAAAAAAATATATGTGTTGTATAATTGTATTATTTTTGTTATTTTTACATGTTCGGTAAAATAAGAATAACTTTGATTAGAAAAATGAGAATGAGATGATTTTTAAACCTGTATAAAGTTTATTGCAATGTACACAATATTGATGAAAAGCATGAGATAAAATTCTTCTCGCGATTGAGGCCAAATTGAGCCCTAATTTACAATGGTACCAATGAAATTACAGTTTTACCATGTTGGGATATTTTGACCATATTTGTCAAAATACTTAGTAAAAAAACATGAAAATTTACCACAATTCGAAAAATGCAATTATGAACAATATTTATTTATGTGGAAGAATCAAATGTATTGAAAAAATTATCAAAGATGGACTGCAAAATGCAATAAATATTTTGATCATTCATGAAGAAAAATTGCATCAATTATATGTATAAAATTAATATTTTATTTTCTTTTGTATTTCAAAATTGGCCTATAAATAGGAATGTATCGTGATGAATGAAAGCATCTCTTATTCTATGAAATAAACTTCGAGTTCATAATTTTTCTCTTTATTTTGTCTAAATTTCTTCACTAAAATACAATTATTATGCTAAGTATATATTCCAAATTCTTCATTTCCATCACGAGTAACTAAGCTTCCAAATTCGAGATGAAATGGTAAAACTATTGATATGATAATAAAGTAATATTATTTAATCTTTATTTATTATTTATGTTATATTTAGTTTCTTTTATTTAACTATTCACGTACACTATTTATATATAAATGTTTTGATTTATTGATGTTATATGTTATATCAAATTCTTGGTACCACTTAAATATTAGTTTGATATTACCAACAATTTAAAGTGGTTATCTTGATTTACTATTTATGAATATTATCATAATATTTAATTCTTGGTACCACTTAAATGTATGTTAGGTATTATCAACCATTTAAGGTGATTACATTGATTTGGTGTTTACAAATATATAGCTCAATAAATACTTGACAATATTTATAAGTTTTGGTGTGTATAATATATGAATAAGAGAATAATATTTAACAATAATATAAATAATAGTTATTTACTATATTGGAACCATTTTATCAAGTACGTTCCAATTATGTTCATTTATTCTAATTTTATTTAAATACCAAGAGTGAGTCTTCTGATCTCGACTATTTAATTTAAACTTTTGATCAAACATATAAAAATCATAATCCAAGGCTAAAATAATTAAAATTTTTAAAAAAACTGAAAGATATCATAATGGACTTGTAATTACCTTAGCTTCCATATGAATTAAACATTCAGACTCACTGAATTATACTACTTGTGAACACCTGCTCTTGGGAGTGCAACAATCGAAGTTGTGGAACTTCATCAGATAGTTCCTCCAATATTCGTGCGGCTGAGGCTCAACAATAATTTAGAACAATTAAATTTCTCCTATTTTCTCGATATTACCGAAATGCACGATTCAATTTAAAATATAAAGTACGAAGAATGAGTATCGTGATCCACAAAGATTGATTTATGACAAATTTATCTCAAGCCAAATTCTTTAGTTAACTACAAAGATAAGTAAATTAATTTATAGCTCAATAAACTGTTGTTAAAGCCCCTGTGGTTAAATGGTAAGCTCAAAGACGACGGTGAAAAACCGTTGTCGTAGACATAAAAGACGACGGTGAAAAAATGTTGTCGTAGGTCTTGTAAAACCGTTGTTAAAGGCCATGTGGTTAAAGGGAGCGCACAAAGACAACGGTGAAAAACCGTGGTCGTAGACGACTAAAGATGACGGTGAAAAACTGTTGTCGTAGCATTGAAAAATCGTGGTAATACAAAATTGTGTGACGGTTTTTCTAAACAACTCCGTCGCTAATAGCGACGTTTTTGTTTGTCCGTCGCCAAGTAGCGACAATTTAGTTCATAATTGCCGTTGCTAATGAGCGACAGTTTTCGTTATGATTTCCGTCGCTAATTATTTTCGTAAAATAAAAAAAAATTTACGGTTATAATTTAATAAACCAAACACAAAAACTAACAAACTTACAAAATTAATATATATATAATCTTTAACTTAATTGAAGTTTAATAAAAATCGTTGGAGAAAAAAAATTTGAAAAGTAAACTGACCAAGTAAATGAGTTTGATGTGTGAAGAAAATGAGCAAGGAGGCGGATATTTATAACAGCTGTGCAACAGTTTTTGATTAACCGTCGCTAGTAGCGACGGTTTCTGTATAAACTGTCGCTATGAGCGACTACTGTAATCAAACCGTCGCTATTTGCGTCGGTTACTTAGACCGTCGCTATTAGCGACAGTTTTTTAAATAACCGTCGCATCTATTAACGTAGCGACGGTTATTTCGTCGCTAATTTAAAACGTTAAAAATTTAAATTTGCGACAGATTTATAAACCGTCGCTAAATTATATCGACGACGGTATGTTAAAATCCATCGTTAGTTTTAGCGACGAAGGTTTATTATAACCGTCGCTAAATTTAAATTAGCGACGGTTTGGCATAAAACCGTCGCTAAATATTAACCGATTTTTTAAAAAAAAATTAGAAACTGCGACAACGTTTTTTCAAAAACCGTTGTCATTAACCAAATAAAACCCTAAGAAACGACAACGTTTTAAAAAACCGTTGTCGTAGTTAAAAAACCATCCGAAAGACAACGGTTTACACAAACCGTTGTCTTTGACCCTTGACAGAATCTTATATAGACAACGGTTTTTTAAAAAACGTTGTGGTAGCCCAAAAAAACCATCCGAAAGACAACGGTTTTTTAGTCTACAAAAAAAATCGCTCATAGACAACGGTTGTTAAAACCGTTGTTGTAGCCCAAAAAAAAGCTCTTAGACAACAGTTTTTAAAAACAGTTGTTGTAACCCAAAAAAAAACGCTCATAGACAACGGTTTTTAAAAAACCGTTGTCGTAGACACATCAAAGACAATGATTTTTAAAAACTGTTGTCGTAGACATATAAAAGACAACGGTTTTTTAAAAACCGTTGTCTATAAGCGGGTTTTTTTAGGATTTTTAAAAACTGTTGTCGTAGACATATAAAAGACAACGGTTTTTTAAAAACCGTTGTCTATAAGCGGGTTTTTTTAGGCTACGACAACGGTTTTTGTTAAAACCGTTGTTAAAACAAAAAAGACAATGGTTTTAATAAAAACCGTTGTCGTATGAGTGTTGTTGATTGAAAATTTTCTTGTAGTGAACTTAAATCAAATTAATAAACAAACAACTGTTAAGATTTCGGTTTACCTATCCCTGAATCTTCTCTAATGATTGAATTTCAATTCATAAGCCATGATTTTTTACGAGATTCTCTAATCTATCAATATACTCTGTCGATTTATATTAATCTAATCGACAAAATGCAGCAACCAAGTATCATTGTGTTATTTAACAGTTGCAATCGCATTAACGCATCATGAAATCCTCTAGCTTTCGATTTATTGTCCTATAACTATCAACATATACCCAAATTCATATGTCTATACAAGTTATAGATCCATGAATTATGTTATCATATCATGTTATAAAATCTCATTCCGTTCTTAATTGTAATATATAAATTCAATTCGAACTTGAGCATTCCCCAAAGAAGCAATAAACACAATAGCATAATCAAGAATGCTCAAAAATAAAATTCAATCTTCAAGTAGAAATCAAAACATAGATGTTTGGGGGATAAGATCTCCTAAAAATAAAATTCAATCTTCAACTAGAAATCAAAACATAAAATGCTCTTTTCACCTTTCTTCATCACTTTTCACCTACAAATCAACCACACACGAGAGGAGTGATCATATGCATAAACTAACAACAAAATGGCTGAAATGTGGACTCAACACATAAACTTGAAAAAAAAAATAGACTAAAAACAACACTATAAACTATGTAAAAATTATGATGAGAAATCGAAGATGATTGTAACTGAAATGTCTACTATTCATTTTTATTTAAAATATACTAGAATTTTTTTTTCTTTCTTATATGCTTTCGGCCAAATATATATACTTACATACATATAGCAACCAACCTATTATTTGAAATAAACCAACCAACCTATTATTTGAAAGTTCAAAAGGACGCAGTGCAAAACGTAAAATCGTAAACCGTCAAACTAAACTTAAAACTAACATTTTTCCAAATAGCAAAAACGCTTAAATCCTCTCAAAACCTCTCGAAAGCATAAAAGTCATAAATTATTTAAAATAATCTTAAATCATAATAATGCGAAAAAACTAGCAAAGGTCCTCGGGTTATGTGTACCATCAGTCCAGCTAGTTCAACCATCAAGTTCTCCATCATCATCAAAATTATTCTCACCTGCATCATTCACACCTAGTGAGTTCATTAACTCAGCAAACCGTAATCATGATAACAAGTAATACATATACATTCGCAAGCAACAGTGAAAGATACTTTTAATAAAATAGCTTTTCATGAACATGCATAAACTTTAAAACTTTAAAACTTTTTCCTTTCATCATATTATTTTTCCTTTCATCATATACGTATATGTTTCCCTTTTATTGAATTCAGATCATTAATTGTGACTTTGTTTCAGCTTTTGGTCAATGGATCCATCTACGTATAACCATGGTACCAGGCAGCGGGGACATCAGCGACACTCTCACCCGTCAACTGAGCCTTGGCCTTACATATCATCATATCTTTTCGTATTAGTGACAATCAAGTCACCTCCTTCAATCTTTCATTATATTCATCACTTATAAAAATTCATGCATATATATATCATTTTTCTTTTAAGCCAAGCATGCAACACGTCTTTTAGCTTTATCGCTTTTCATAATAAAATCCCATAAAATTTCAAAATAATTATTTTAACATTTATTACAGCATTCAGGGTACTGCCAAGACGTTTAATATTTTTCAGGTGTAAAATGATTATTTTCCACCTCAAACCCTAATTTTCCCAAATTACCTTTGGACCTTAAAACGACGACCCGAATCCATTTAAACTTACCATAACACCTTAAAATACACCCATAAATATTTTTTAGACGTAAACTTAAGATCTTCGACTAATTTCTCAATTCGTTTTACAATTTCAACCTACGTCCCGGTTTTTAACCCGAATAGACTCGAAACTTTACCAAACTATGCAACCAAGTTCAAGCCATTTAAGACCCTTGAACAAACCTAGAAATCTACTAAATTTTCTGCCCTAAAGTCGAAATCCCTAACTTGGACAAACCATGAGTTCCTTCAAGCCTAGCCCGTAACCTTCATGTCCAAACCCCAGTGGAACCCGTTTATGGGACAGAGCCCCGTGGGAACCCAACGACCTAATTTACATCGAATGAATATGTTGATATATAAGGCCAATGCTCAGTTGACGGGTGAGAGTGTCGCTGATATCTCTGCCAACTATAGGCCAAGGCACATAACGGAAAAGTGGTTAATGTTGCCTCGCCGCCTAGTACCATGGTCATAGCTGACATTGATCAANCTCAGACTAGACTCAATCCTAGTCTAGGGATCCCGGTTTCCAGACGTTGGTATTCCTATATCGACCAACAGTAATAGAAGAAACTCCGATTCTATCCACGTCGATATAACCAAACATCCAGTGTCTTGACCTATCCGTCACAGACTGTGGCACTATCGCCAATACACTATCTTGTGACATCGTGCAATGTGCCCGTGGCGATCCCGCCACTATCAGGTACTTCTGTCACAAGATCACTCGTCTAAACACATGCTCTCTATATATCAATAGAACAAGCATATCAAATCAAAATAGTATGTGATTTAGGGAAACACAAGTATATCCTACTTGTGTCGATCTCCCAATACCACATTGACTTATACCTTTCGTTTGTAGTCTCGGTCTAAGGCAATATCAGTTCTGAACTCAAGACTGTCTTTGTCAATGTCCAGTTGTAGCCTGCGTTGATAGGAACACCGTACTGAAGTCGGATTCAAAATCTAACGGGCGGATCGAAATATAAAGGCGTAAGGATTTTCTATAACTTCTCCGCTCCCTTTTCTCGATTCTTTTCCTTTCCATTTCTGAAGGACAAAGGTTGTTGATATATATATATCATTGCATGATCAAGGCAAATGGCTTCATTTTCGCTCAACACGTCTCGCGCATATGCGCGACCCACCTCGGCGCATATGCGTNCTCGACTAATTTCTCAATTCGTTTTAAAACTTGAACCTATGTCTCGATTTTAACCTGAATCGACTCAAAACTCAACCAAACTTGAACCATAGCTTATCAACACCTAACCATACTCTATGCAACTAAAACCAAGTCAATTAAGACCCATAGAACAAGCCTAGAAAGCTACTGAATTTTCTGCCCTTAATCAAACGGAACCCTAGCCTCCCAACCTTGCTGTGGGGACCCGGACGCTAATCAATTCTTAATCATCATTAGGATCAATTTACTAATCCAGTAATTAGGGTCATAATTTTTTTTTTAAAATTTAATATCAAATGCGGAACATAATGGAATCACTCTATTATACATATCAGTATGAGAGTATAAATCTGATACAACATACAAGCATCTCAAACTAAGGTTCAACTACTAATGTCAAGTGTCAAAACCCTATATACAGCAAGGTCAAAGTCCGTCGTCTCCACTCTAATCACGATCTCTAATCATCTCCTCGACCCTGATCCTGTCCCACCTGTGTCATGTACACATACAAACAAGACAACAGCCGGATAACTCCGGTGAGAATATAATTCCCAGTATAAATCAATGAACATACGATAATATAATCAATATAAAAGCATGCAGTAAATATCAGAAATAAATGTCAAATCTGAAACATGAATCCATATAAAACTGTACATAAACTCGTGACTCCACGTCTCAGACTAGACTCAATCCTAGTCTAGGGATCCCGGTTTCCAGACGTTGGTATTCCTATATCGACCAACAGTAATAGAAGAAACTCCGATTCTATCCACGTCGATATAACCAAACATCCAGTGTCTTGACCTATCCGTCACAGACTGTGGCACTATCGCCAATACACTATCTTGTGACATCGTGCAATGTGCCCGTGGCGATCCCGCCACTATCAGGTACTTCTGTCACAAGATCACTCGTCTAAACACATGCTCTCTATATATCAATAGAACAAGCATATCAAATCAAAATAGTATGTGATTTAGGGAAACACAAGTATATCCTACTTGTGTCGATCTCCCAATACCACATTGACTTATACCTTTCGTTTGTAGTCTCGGTCTAAGGCAATATCAGTTCTGAACTCAAGACTGTCTTTGTCAATGTCCAGTTGTAGCCTGCGTTGATAGGAACACCGTACTGAAGTCGGATTCAAAATCTAACGGGCGGATCGAAATATAAAGGCGTAAGGATTTTCTATAACTTCTCCGCTCCCTTTTCTCGATTCTTTTCCTTTCCATTTCTGAAGGACAAAGGTTGTTGATATATATATATCATTGCATGATCAAGGCAAATGGCTTCATTTTCGCTCAACACGTCTCGCGCATATGCGCGACCCACCTCGGCGCATATGCGTGAGACATTATGTCTCGGCGCGTGCCTTCCTGTCAGCTCGCGCATATGCGCGCCCTTCATCCGCGCATGTGCGCGATATTCTCTGGAATTCACATTTGGCTACCGAACACCCCGTGCATATGCGCGCCAACTCTTGGCGCATATGCGCCACATTCTCTGGACTCGGTATATGGCAATGCACCTCTTCGCGCATATGCGCGCCCTCAAGCCGCGCATGTGCGCGCAAAGTTCTGTCCGCGCAAAAAGCTTCTCGCACAGCTCGCGCATATGCGCGAGACCTTCGGGTCTCACACCCCACTCAACTTATGTCATTCCAATTCCTTCCTCGAAGTGGTCCGTCTATCATCCGATCAATTTATAATTTAATCAATCTCAGATTACCGTGATAAAATCTCAGGCATTACACTTGCCCCCTTCGGTCGTAGCCCTTAACCAACAAGACCAGCCCCTATGCAACCTTCCTAGGACCATGACCAAGCCCTTGACAAGCTACTGGACAAGACCTAACGAGCTATGCCCCTACATCCCTCAAGCCCGTCGACTAGAAGCCTCACGTGACCCATATTCACGCCTCCATCCCCTCTCCTCTCACCAGGCACGGTACCAACCATTTAAGACCATGCCTCAGCCCTCTTAAGACCCATGAACACGTCCTTACAGCAGCTAGGTGTCGCGCCCTTCTAGGAAACCCAAACTGAAACCCTAACTTGCTTTTAGAACCCAAAAATGTTCAGCTTATTTCCCCTCTTTTCAAGCCCTTAGCCTTGCCTCTTATGACCCTTAAACCTACTGAAAAACATTATTTCCCATAGCCCTATCATGACAGTCCCTTTGTGCAACAAAACCATGAATTTAAAGGCATGAAAATCAAAGTTTTAACATGTATATGCCATGAAAACGAAAATATAAGAAGGGTATCATATTTTTCATGCGAACTTGATTAAATACACATAATATGATATGAACGATGAGCAAAAGAAGATTAAGGCGTGCCTTTGCGTGTTTCACGTGCGAAATTCAATCCTTGACGAGAGGGACGTTGATTGAGAGACGGAGAAGGAAGCTTGCTGAAATTTCCTTGTACAAAATCACGTGAAGGTGCTGATGTGTGGTGTGTGGTCGTGTGCTTGGGAGAGGAGAGTCATAGTATTTTTTGAGGCTTGTTGTGCGTGAGTTTAGTGTTGTAGGTTAGAGTTTTGGGACCTTGTTTTGATATAAAATACTTGGCAGAAAGCTTGGCCCAAAAATCTTAGTATATTAGGCCCATTATAAAGTAGGTAAAATATCTCGTTTAGGAATTTTTTCGAAAATATTAGCCGAGTTCCCAAAAAGTTCTTATTTTCGCCAAAAATCGATTACCGGTTTAAAATACGTCTTCGGCATGTAAAAACATATCAAAAAACACAATTTTCGAAATTTTCATTTAAAATATACCATATATTAAATATATAAAAATAATCATTTAATAAAAATATTTTCCCGTTATGGTCCCCGGTCTCCATTCCTCGATCGCGTCTCGAACAACTTTTAAAACACAGTTTTATGCATTCTAATAGAAAACCATATTTTAAACATGTAAACATGCCTACCACATTTAATTAATGCAATTAAAATAATTTAGTTAAACATTTTTCATTTAACTTAAATTTGCATGCAGTTGTGTTACGTTATCGCATTTTGGATCTTACAGTAATCCAGCTGAAATTTAGGGCATATTGTGGTCAAATAAAATATGTTTTTGGGAGGAAAGATAGAAAAAAAACAAGAAACAATTTCAGGTAGTAGATTCACAAATATATGCTAAATTTTCAAGTGATTAAAAAAGATCGAAATCAATGCATGAATCAAAATTTAGAATATTTTGGACATTTTGCGAGGAGTTAAAACTAAAAAAATTAAAATACGAAGTCCTTGCCGTAAAATGCTGCTATGAAGACCGATTCCAAATTGAAATTAGAGCTTGGTTTATTCATTTCCCCTTTCAATAAAGGGTTTCACGGCTGCCACCCTTCTCCTGGGAAATTTAGGGAAATGGGACTCCACCGTGACTTATTTAAAAAAAAAGATCCACAAGTCAATTTACATAAATGTCCTTTTATTTAAGTGTAAATACACCATTAACTTAAATTTTTAACATTAAATCTATCCATCTCATTCAGTCGACTTCAAACTAGGTTTTTCTTCCGTCGATCTCCTTTCACTTCCTTTCCGACGACGATTCTCCATGCAAATCGTCTTTTTCTTCCCATCAATTTTCGATACAGATCCTTCCAATCTAAGTAAACTCAATCGAACAAATGACTGACAAAAATCTGATAATATTAACGTTTATTTCGATTTATTGTTCTGTTTCTTCGACTCGCTTGAAGAAAAAAGAGTCGACCTACAAGTCGTAGATCTACACAACATTTTATTTGAGTCGACCAAGATTTGATCTAGGTCGACCAAGCTCAAGCTTGTTGAGCTTGGTCGACCAAGAGCTTGGATTGAAGCTTGGTCGACCAACCAAAGGCTTGGTCGACCAAAAATGTTTGGTCGACCAACCAGTTGAGCTTGGTCGACCAAGAGCTTGGATTGAAGCTTGGTCGACCAACCAAAGGCTTGTTCGACCAAAAATGTTTGGTCGACCAACCAAAAGCTTGGTCCACCAAGCTTTGGTCTACCCATTTTGGGTAAACCAAAAGCTTGGTCTAGCATGGTCTACCATGGTAGACCAAGCTTTTGGTATACCCAAAATGGGTAGACCAAAAGCTTGGTCGACCAAGCCTTTGGGCTTGGAGGCCAAAAGCTTGGTCTATCATGTGTGGTAGACCATGGTAGACCAAGCTTTTGGTCTACCCAAGCCTTTGGGCTTGGAGGCTTGGTCGACCAAGCTCTTGTTTTGGTCGACCAAAAATAAATGAAGAGCTTGGTCGACCAAAAATAAATGAGTAGACCATGGTAGACCATGGTAGACCAAGTTTTTGGTCTACCCAAGCTTGGTCGACCAAAAATGTTTGGTCGACCAAAAATGTTTGGTTGACAAATATGAACGATAATTACTTAATTTTGAAGGATAATTACTTAATTTTGAAGGATAATGCATGTTTTTAACATATGAATCACATAATTTCACAAGTATGTTCTATAATGTTACATGATTATGTTACATGTTATGACATATGAGTCACAATTTCACAACTATGTTACATGTGTTTTGACATATGAGCCACAATTTCACAATTATGTTATATGTTTTAACATATGAATCACAATTTCACAAGTATGTTATATAATATTACATGTTTTAACATATGAATCACATATTTAGCTGGGTCGACACAAAGTAGACTTTGTTTTTGGGTCGATCTTGTTGCTTTGCTTTTGGGTCGACCCAAAGGTATATCCTACAAAATTCAACAAAAATTAAGAGAATAAGATAATTAGAATAGACAAAAATTAATAATAATAATAATAAAAAAAACCTGACATAATTATGGATTCTTCTTGGTCAACCAAAATTAGTTGACCAAGAAGAATTTTTTCTTGGTTTGGTCAGCCAAGATGAAATAATAATAAAAAAACAAACAAACCTGACATAATTATGAATTCTTCTTGGTCAACTAATTTTAGTTGACCAAGAAGAATTTCTTCTTGGGAATTCTTGGTCGAACAACAAAATTAAGTTGGTCGACCAAGATTAATTGGTCGACCAAGAAAATTAATCTTGGTCGACCAACTTAATTTTGGTCGACCAATTCTTCTGGGTGGACTCTTATGTTTTCTCAAAGTAGATTTTTGGTCGATTAAATTGATTTTTGGTCGACAGATCCCAATTTGGGGAAAAAAGGGTAGGTGACTCGTAAATTTTAATTGGGGAAAGATGTGTGTCGACCAAGAAGAAAAAAAGAGGAGAATTAATTAAGTTAAAGAGTTTAATGGCAGTTAATGTAATAAGTAAAAGTCAACTCCTTGTTTCTTAACAAAAAAAGTCAGAGTCCTTGTTTTTTAAATACTTTCTCTCTCACTCCTATTTTTTTAATTGCCCCCCTTCTCCTCTTGTAAATTCTAATCCAGAAATTTCGGTTCACCGCGAAACGGGTCGGCCCTAATTTATCTGAAGTGTATTGTATAGGTATTGGAGATCGTTAGTTCTCTGGGTCCTAGCCCCATTGTGATCTTCCTCTGTAAAACAAAGATTAAAGGTTGGATAATTATGCCGAGAGTGACCCACCTGCTGCGAAGAGCTAGTAAATCTATTCAAGATTTGGATTTGCTCAAAGTTTTGGAATCCGAACTCAATCATGAACTTTCATCCATCCGATTCCAGGTATCCATTCCATAATCAGAAATTTAACGATAAAAATATGTCTATGAGTCTGTCTTGTTTGAAGCTAATTGATGCTAATGGCTTGTTGAAGAACCCTTCATATTCCTTTGAAGTTGGTTCTTTGTACTGTTGTGAATTTAAAAAAGATAATATTTACTGTCATGGACGAGTTGTGTGGACAATAGGAATGAATATATTATTAATCCCTAAGAAAAGGTTGAATCTTTGAAAATTGTGCAAGTATAAATAGGCAATTGAGACGCTTTTTCTTTTCCCTTGCGTATTGAATGAAATCTCTCCCTGCTACTCATCCTGTTTTATAGATAGGCAAATTGAGTTGACAGTTTTAAAACTCATGAGGAAATTCTTTGATCTTTTTGCTCACTAATGCTAACTCGGTCTGGGATTTGTTAGTTTGTTTGTTAACTTGTATCTTGAATGACTGAAATTTTACCGTCCCCCTCCTCTAGCCGCCCTTAGTTGTGGAAATTGGCAAATTGCTTAAAAAGAAAAGAAAATCAAATCAAATCGTTTTGGATTTTTTCATTAGACCAAGAAATTTTGAGTTGTATTAGAAGGCAAGACGTGCATTTATCTCTCAAATGGTTTGAATGTATTGCAAGAGCACTTCTTGGTTTCAGGTAGGAAAAGCCTCGGGTGTTGATGGAAAAGAAGTTGGCATTGCCAATCAGTCTGATTTGAGACATGAATATTTGCCTGTGAAAAAGTAGTCTAGGAAATTTATAGAATTGCCAACAATGGTGAGCTTCATTGTTGAATTCGCTACATTTTGGATATTTTAATTTGTACACGTGCTAAAATGAATACAGGGCTGTGGAATTGGTTCCTCTGGAGATTTCATATTAGAGTGGGACTCACCATGGTCACAAGATGTGGTTTTGCGGAAAAAAGGTTCAGCCGGGGAAGAAGTTGCCGTTTCAGCTTTGTTGGGTCGTGAGGCATTTCAAGGAGACAGTACATTTCCGAGAGAAGCTTTGATGAAAATTTGTGTGAAAAAGGCAGGGTTGAACTCCATCTTGCACTTCGACTGTGTAGCATCTAGTATTGGAGAAGATAGGTCTGACTTTGACATTCGGAAAGCACAATATATTCAATCGATATCATGTCTTGATTCTTCAGTGTATAGAGGCCCTATATTCAGGTATTTAATGTCTATATTCTGTTGTCTTTTCAGTTGTTGCAATAGAGTTGTTTAAATGAGGAAGTATCAGATGGTGCAAAAATTCAGAAATATAGTATTCATAAGATTGGTTCAACAGTCCAACTACTTTCTGCTGAGGTAATAACTGACCAAATCATTAATGCGAGATAAACATCATACTTAAAACATTTCACAGGGTGACATGTAGTGGAATTGTAAAAATCGTTTCCTGTATATACGTGTTCTTAAGCAGATAAGTCACCTAGAAGAGAGAAGAGAGAAGAGAGGGAAATGAGAAGGGTGAGAAAGTTCTCATGCTTGCTCTTAACTCAGCTTTTACGTTTCCATTTATTCTTGTTTCTAACGCTTTTGGTGAATATAAATTTATCTGGTTTGAATGAAATCGATCGTTATATATATCCTAGAAGAAAGATGTTTTTAGATGACTTTATAAACAAGCTAACAAATTTCTTTGGCTCGAAATTTTCAGAGTAATTTTTTAATCTTTGTAGAATTTTTCAGTCTTGATTTCTTATCTTACCGATATCCTTTATACAGTGACTTGGATCCGACACTCCAACGTGAGCTGAAGCAATTTCTTGCATCAAGAGGAGTCGATGAAAATTTTACAAACTTTGTCCTCCTTCACTTACACAGAAAGGAGCAAGATCAATACATGAACTGGCTGCAAAAGTTAAAAGACTCGATGGATGATGAAGATATGTGCAATGACCAGTGTTCTAAAAAGCGATAGGCGGTAATTGGACGCCACCCACTGCCTAATGCCTAGGCAGTTTTTTATTTTTATCTAAATATCAAAATTTTCTTGTTTATCTCCATATTCCTCCAATAATTCCTCTATATCAAATTCTAACTCAAAATTAATGGCATATCATCTTTATCCTATACAAATTGATTAAAAAATATGTCAAACAATCTTTTCTAAAAAATAAAAAAGTTTTATATATTACATTAGGCGGTCGCTTAGGCGGATTTAAAAATCAGGACGGTGGGCGACAGCTCTGCACTTAGAAGCCGCCTAGACGTTTTTAGGCGGCGTCTTTTAGAACCCTGGCAGCGACAAGGTTTAATGTTCCAAAGTTTCTACATATTTGAAGCTGAGCCTGATATAATCATCACTATTAAAAATGCAGGGTTTGATAATTTGGGCTCTTTTTGTTAGAGTATGATTTTCATCTGATTTGTTGCCCATTGATATGAAATTTATGCTTTCGTAGTACGCAAATATTAGAGGGTCTTTCTTGCCGACAACAGTTTCAAAACTTTGCTTTAGTTTTGGGTTAAACTAATGTTGGAGTAACCCGACAAGCAGTTGGGCTTGAATTATACGGACACCAATGTTTGACTGAAGCTACTCTCAATTTTGTGGACCAAAAACACGAATAGTCTTCATTCATCACTCTTCACCTAAAGAGTTTAGACCTTCATGGATTGTTAGTCTTATGATGGAGAGAAGGCGGTTTCAGTTCAAAAGTCGTTTTCTCGAATGGGAAACTATAATTGGCTTTTAGCGGTGAATTTGTTTAGAGGAGCAGAAAACCTTGTGATGATATTAAATATCATGGTTTCTTTAATATTCAAAATTAGTATTTTTATGAGGGACAGTGGAGACCATTCATTTCAATATAATAATGAGATTGACTAAGATTTGTTTCAATCATCAAAATAATGTTTTAGTGCGATATGTATCTGGATATTTTGAATATTTGTAGTTATTATTATTGATGGTACCGACTAATCAAACACCATTTAATATTGATTGCCAATCTATATCTCTACATGTTATATAACGTTAATCTAACTGCCAAACAAAGAAAGGGCTAACCGACCAACTTGCCTGACAGTTGAAAATTATTTTATATATAATAAATCGAGGCCATTATTTCATTTACATATGTATATAGAGATATTTGTATAGAAATAATAATAATAATTATTATAATAATAATAATAATAATAATAATAATATAATAATAATT
>NC_133316.1:111554-253949 GCF_012295235.1 Primulina huaijiensis
TGACTGTTATAAATTGTTAAATGCCTTCGTTGTGATCTATGTTTATTATTATGACATATTATTGGCATTTAGCATCGGGCATACAGTTATGACATTCATGTTGAGCCCTATCGTTCTTGTTAGCCCATTGTTGATATCCGTTGTTATCTGGCACTGTTGTTTATCTCGGGATCATTGTGTGGCTGATAGGCCTATACACATGAAACCGTAGATGTGATTGAACAATTCCGTGGTTAGTGCAGCCTTTTGAGGTGAGCGCTGGGATTGTGTCATCTAGTTCGTTCTGTTGTGCCATCCTGTTATAGCGTATCAGCTGTATGGAGGCCGAGTCAGGGGTGTTATTCAGCACAGCTTGGCATACCTCGCATACTTGGCAGGGCGGTTTAGTTGCATGACGATGTAGCTCCCCTGTGTTGTTGCTCGAGCATTATTCCAGTTGTTATCGTACCGTTTGTTGGCTCCTGTTATCCTGATTATTCGTTGAGCCTTTCATGCATTGCATATTACATTTTACTATATGATTATGCATGATTTATGATTATTGTTGAATTGTTTCATACCAGAATCCTAACCTCAGTTGTTTACTGGGGGGCTGCTGTGGTTGCTATTGGGCACCATGGTAGATCTCCCGAGTCGTTTTGCAGCATCAGGCCGAGGTTCCGCCAGTGGAGCTCGGGATTGAGGTTGGATTGCTTGGTTCTGTCAGTGGAGTTTTCCAGTTAGTCTATATGTATGTCTTGAGTTTGTTTCAGTCTTGTATTGTAGTTTATTTGCCGAGGAGATGCCCCGTGTATCTGTAATGATATTTGGTTTTTTTTTGTGATGTTCTGAGTTGACCCTATGATTCTTATGATCTGGTAAGTATGTGTTAAGTTTTAATTTCTGTGTAGTCCTGGCCAGTGCGGCTATAGGTTGTTGACTTTGGTTTTTGTTTTTATGACTCTAGTTGGAGTATATTTTGATATAAAATGCTGCTTAAGTTTTTCACGATGTCCTGCTTACGGGGAGGTCATGCCGAAATGTTTTCTAGGCCCTGAGGTCCGTTTTAAAGTATTTTTAAACCATTTCCGCTGCAGTTTTAAATCAAACCATTATTGTTTGATCATTAATTATTGTTAGAGTAAATGGGCCTCACATATTGGTATCAGAGCGTAAACTGAGATACGCTCGAACTAGAGTCTAGGACACTTGAGTTTTGGCACTAAAATGGTTGTTGCGCCTGTGTATGCTACTTGACAACATGCTTATGTGATTATATGATTTGTTTACTTCCATTCTAATAGTTTTGGTGTTTTATCGTATAGAATGGAAGGTGGTGGAGAAATTCCTGTTGATGAGATTCCTTTAGCTCGAGGTCGAGGTCGTGATCGAGGTCGTGGACGTGGTAGAGCTCATGTCCATGTTGTTGATGATACTTTTGTTGAGCAAGCTGCTGATCATCTAGACCAGCTTAGGATGGATGAATTAGTTGCGCGTTTCCATTCTATGCATCCACCTCGATTCAGTGGTTCGGAGGGAGCTGAGAAAGCAGAATTGTGGATTTCTGAGATTGAGGAATTGTTTGATTTGATTGAGTATCCTCCAGAGGGTCGATTGAGAGTAGCTGTGCATCAGTTGAAAGATCGTGCCAAAATGTGGTGGTCTACTACATTGATGACTTTAGATGCTCAGAGGATTGTTCCATCGCGGGATATATTCAAGCTGAAGTTTAAGGAAAGTTATTGTCCTCCATCATTCTACAGCTCTAAGGCTTCTGAGTTTCATAACCTGAAACAAGGCGATATGTCAGTTACGGAGTATGCAGATTCTTTTTATGCTATGCTGAGATATGCTCCTCATGTTGCTGCGAGTCAGGTTGCCGTCGTTGAAAGTTTCATTGAAGGATTGAACGATCATCTGCACCCTTTTGTTTCTACCGGTAAGCCACTGAATTATCTTGAAGCAGTGGAAATAGCAAAAAGGGCTGAAGCTAGTCTTAAGAGGAGTGGCAATCGAGTGACTACCCAACATCAGCATACGGGAAGGCAACAGTTCAATCAATCTGGTTCTGCATCTCTTCGTCCACGTGGGAAGCAGTTTAAGAAACCTGGTTCTAGTTCTTCGAGTTCAAGGAACCGTGGTGGATATCGTTATAGTGGACCTTACTGTGATCACTGTGGAGGCCAGCATTCTAGTACTCAGTGTGTTGGAGTTCAAGGGGTTTGTAATAACTGTGGTCGGCCGGGTCATTTTGCTAGAGTCTGTCCTAGTAAGACGGGAAAATCATCCCAGGCAGGTAGTGGAGCTCAAAGTAATAGAATTCCAGCAGCGTCCCAGTCTTTCCATCAGCCTAGCCGCCCTTCGCATCAGAGCAGAGGGCAAGGTGGTCAACAGAATCAGTCATCTGTTCATGTATTTGCCTTGACTGAGGATGAGGCTCAGGCAGCTCCAGGTACTGTCATTACTGGTAACTGTACTTTATGTGGTTTTATAGCACGAGTGTTATTTGATACCGGAGCATCTCATTCCTTTGTTTCTAATGCAGTCGTTGTTTCGCATGATCTTTGCACCACTAGTATGAATTCCAATCTCTCTGTTGCTACTCCGATGGGCAAAATGATTATAACTGATAATGTGGCGTTCAATGCGGTTTTGTTTCATGATGAAAATGTTCTATATCTGAATCTCATAGATCTACCTATGCATGACTTTGATTGCATCGTTGGTATGGATGTTTTGACTGCTAATCGTGCCACTGTTGACTGTTATCGATGAATAGTTCGTTTCAGACCTAGCTTTGCACCTAAATGGAATTTCTATGGTCGTGGTTCTCAAGCCAAGATTCCTCTAATTTCTGCCATTGAGATGAATCGATTGTTAGATTCTGGTCATGAAGGTTTTCTGGTTTATGCTGTGGATCTGTCGCAAGATGAGCGACGGATTTCTGATATTCATGTAGTCTGTGAGTTTCCTGATGTGTTTCCAGAAGAGATTCCTGGTTTTCCACCAGAACGAGAAGTTGAATTCAGTATCGAATTAATGCCAGGAACTGAACCCATATATCGAGCACCATATCGTTTAGCCCCTGTTGAGCTGAAAGAACTGAAAGAACAATTACAGGATTTGTTGAGTAAAGGCTATATTCGTCCGAGTTCTTCACCGTCGGGTGCACCGATTCTATTTGTCAAGAAGAAAGATGGTACGATGCGGATGTGTATTGATTATCGACAATTGAATAAGTCTACTATCAAGAATAAATATCCACTTCCTAGGATTGATGACTTATTTGATCAGTTGCAAGGTACTTCGGTGTATTCTAAGATTGATCTCCGTTCTGGGTACCATCAAGTGCGAGTCAGACAAGAAGATGTGCCGAAAACAGCTTTTCGCACGAGATATGGACACTTTGAATTTTTGGTTATGCCTTTTGGTTTGACCACTGCTCCTGCTGTGTTTATGGACTTGATGAATCGAGTATTTCGTAAATATCTTGATCGTTTTGTGATTGTATTCATCGATGATATTCTTGTCTATTCCAAGTCTGAGGAAGAGCATGCCAAACACTTGAGATTAGTTCTTCGAATTCTCCAAAAGAATTAGTTATACGCCAAGCTATCCAAGTGTGAGTTTTGGTTAGATAAAGTTGTGTTTTTGGGTCATGTCATATCTCAACATGGTATTTCTGTCGATCCAAGTAAAGTGGAAGCAGTTCTGAATTGGGCACGACCGACCAATGTGCCAGAGATTCGTAGTTTCATGGGTTTAGCTGGTTATTACCGAAGATTTATCGAAAATTTCTCAAAGATTGCTAGACCTATCACTCAGCTGACTCAGAAAAATCAGAGATTCATTTGGTCTGATGAATGTGAGTCAAGTTTTGTCGAGTTGAAGAAGCGATTGACTTCTGCACCAGTTCTTACCATTCCGAGTGGTTCTGGAGGATTTGTTGTTTGTACCGACGCGTCTAATCGAGGTCTAGGTTGTGTTCTGATGCAGCATGGCAGTGTAGTGGCCTATGGTTCTCGTCAGTTGAAACCGCATGAGTCTAAGTATCCTGTTCATGACTTAGAATTGGCTGCTATTGTTTTTGCTCTCAGGATTTGGAGACATTATTTGTTTGGGGAGCAATTTGTAATCTATTCTGATCACAAAAGCTTGAAGTATCTGTTCTCTCAGTCAGATCTGAATATGAGACAGAGACGTTGGATGGATCTTTTGAAAGATTATGATTGTGAGATCCAGTATCATCCGGGAAAAGTGAACGTCATTGCCGATGCTTTGAGCCGTAAGGTTGTTGATGTTAATTTATCCTCGATTCATGTTTCTAAGTTACGAGATGATATTTGCACTTCTGGGTTGGATTTTCAAATCCAAGGTAATGTTGTTTGTGTATCTCAGATTTCTGTTGAGCCAGAGTTGATTCAGATTGTAAAGTCAGCTCAGAAAACTGATGATCGAGTTCAGAAAATCTTATGAGTTAGTATCTCAAGGACACCAATCTGGTTTCTCAATTCACTCAGATGATTCTCTTCGGTTGAATGGTAGATTGGTTGTCCCAGATATTCCTGAATTGCGTACAGCCATCCTTAAAGAAGCTCATTGTACTCGATATAGTATCCACCCAGGAGGCAGGAAAATGTATCATATTCTACGGCCTCAGTTTTGGTGGAAGAATATGAAAAAGGATGTTGCTGAGTTTGTGTCTCGTTGTATGATCTGTCAGCAAGTCAAAGCGGAACGAATGAGACCGGGAGGATTACTGCATAGCCTTGAGGTTCCTCAGTGGAACTGGGAGCACGTGGCTATGGATTTTGTCACGCATTTGCCACGTACTTCTCGTCATTTCGATGCCATTTGGGTGATTGTCGACAGATTATCTAAATCAGCACACTTTATTCCGTATGAGAGGACGTATTCGTACAAGAAGATGGCTCGTCTGTATATTGAAAATGTTGTGAGACTTCATGGAGTTCCAGTTGCAATTGTTTCAGATCGTGACCCTAGATTCACATCAAAGTTTTGGACTAGTTTCCAAAAAGAAATGGGTACCCGACTTGCGATGAGTACTGCGTACCATCCTCAGACAGATGGTCAGACAGAACGCACGATCCAGACACTCGAGGATCTGCTTCGAGCTGTAGTCATGGATTTCAAAGACAGTTGGCAAGAAGCTTTACCACTAGTAGAATTTTCTTATAACAACAGTTTTCAGGTGACTATTGGTATGGCACCTTTTGAAGCTTTGTACGGCAGACGATGTCGATCACCTCTTTGTTGGGATGAATTTGGTGAGAAGCAGTTTACCGGACCTGACATTGTTCAGGAAATGCATGATAAAGTCCAGTTGATTCGTCAGAAAATGAAAGCTGCCCAAGATCGGCAAGCTAGTTATGCTAACAGACGTCGTCGACCTCTAGAATTTCAAGTTGGAGATTTTGTGTTTCTGAGAATCTCTCCGTTTAGAGGTGTTGTTCGTTTTGGTATGAAAGGTAAGTTGTCACCTCGTTTCGTTGGTCCCTACGAGATTGTTGAGCGTATTGGGACTTGCGCTTATCGTTTGGATTTGCCTCAGTCTTTGTCTGGCATCCACGATGTTTTCCATGTTTCTATGTTGCGTAAGTATGAGCCCGATCCATCTCATGTGATTCAGCCTGATGAGGTTGAACTTGATCCGTCTCTATCGTATACTGAGTATCCTGTTTGTATCTTGGATCGTAAAGATAAAGTTTTACGCAATAAAGTTATTCCACTTGTACGTGTTCAGTGGTCGAGGCATGGTGTAGAAGAATCAACGTGGGAAACAGAAGAGAAGATGAGAGCATCTTATCCATATTTGTTTGATTCTTAGTAATGTATTGTTGGTTTCGTATCTGTGTAAGATGTATGTGTATGAACCGAAATTTCGAGGACGAAATTTGTTTTAAGGGGTGGAGAAGTGTAAGGCCCTGTAATTAATTATCCAGTAATTTTGGCATAATTAGAATAATTATTGAGTTATAAATTAAAATAATTATTTATGCCAAATAATTTCAATAAGTGTGTTAAAAATATGTATTTTAAAATATCGGAGAATTTAACGATATAAAATACATATAGAGTTTAAATAACACACGAGAGCAAAATAAATACAGACCGAGATAGATGGGCTTGAGTTATTATTTTAGTAACCAAATACACAAGGTATATATATATATATATATACATATACATACACACAATTTACCAAATAAAAGAAGGAAGAACCGAGAAAGGGAAGAGAAGAAAGAAACTTTCCCAAACCCAAATTTTCGCCACCCTTGGAGCAGCTGCGGGAAAATCGCGATAAGTCCTCCGTCCGACGTCCAAATCTCAATCGGTCTGAAGGGGTGTCTTCCTAACATCCTAGGCTTCGATTCAAGTTAGAAATTGCGAAGTTTGAGCAAGGATTCGAGTAGATCGAAGCTGCTGTTCCGGTGCTCTGTTTCTGCCCGAATTCTTCCGATTTTTGGGTGAGAGTTTTTGTGTTGCTGCGATTTTTTTAACTTGAATTTGTAGAAATGATCTAAATAAACCTTATAGTGCTTTAGGTTTTCTGTTTTTAGCCACTGGAATCATCGAATTTGGATAAGAAACGGATTTGATATGATTTTTCTACCAAAATGTGTCGAATCGAATTCTGCAAGTGTGCTGTGCAGAACAACTACTGTAATTCGGGTTTATGACATATAAGCACTCGGATTCTGGGTTTTTGGTTAAAATAAAAGTTGTAGAGCTATGTGTTGTCTTTGTAATGATATAAGATTCGTTAAATTTCATTAAGAATTGAGCAAGTTATGGTGGTTTTTCTGAAACTGCTCAGTAGGAGAATTCTGTCCGAAAATCTGTTGAGTGGCAGTGTGTTCTTGATAATTCTGGGATTAATCTACTAAGATTTGGAAGATGGCTTCTTCTAGAAAAAGTTAGATATTCGAGTTATCTTTCATTTCCAATTGGCGGATATTGATTTGAGTTAATATTGAGTGAGATACGAATTTTATGCTCTTTTGTGCCAAATCGGACATTGGTATGGAAGGTAGTTTTCATGATCGACTTATTGTGATTTGTTTAGGCCGAGAGTTTTGAAGAGAAGTTGATATTGGAGTTTCAAGTTGTTATAGGTATGTTACAGCTCGGTAACATACAACGGTAAAACATAAATTATGTTTGACTGTCATTCTGTGTTACATGGATTGTGTTTATGAATTGCTGACTGTTATAAATTGTTAAATGCCTTCGTTGTGATCTATGTTTATTATTATGACATATTATTGGCATTTAGCATCGGGCATACAGTTATGACATTCATGTTGAGCCCTATCGTTCTTGTTAGCCCATTGTTGATATCCGTTGTTATCTGGCACTGTTGTTTATCTCGGGATCATTGTGTGGCTGATAGGCCTATACACATGAAACCGTAGATGTGATTGAACAATTCCGTGGTTAGTGCAGCCTTTTGAGGTGAGCGCTGGGATTGTGTTTATCTCCCGAGTCGTTTTGCAGCATCAGGCCGAGGTTCCGCCAGTGGAGCTCGGGATTGAGGTTGGATTGCTTGGTTCTGTCAGTGGAGTTTTCCAGTTAGTCTATATGTATGTCTTGAGTTTGTTTCAGTCTTGTATTGTAGTTTATTTGCCGGGGAGATGCCCCGTGTATCTGTAATGATATTTGGTTTTTTTTGTGATGTTCTGAGTTGACCCTATGATTCTTATGATCTGGTAAGTATGTGGTAAATTTTAATTTCTGTGTAGTCCTGGCCAGTGCGGCTATAGGTTGTTGACTTTGGTTTTTGTTTTTATGACTCTAGTTGGAGTATATTTTGATATAAAATGCTGCTTAAGTTTTTCAGGATGTCCTGCTTACGGGGAGGTCATGCCGAAATTTTTTCTAGGCCCTGAGGTCCGTTTTAAAGTATTTTTAAACCATTTCCGCTGCAGTTTTAAATCAAACCATTATTGTTTGATCATTAATTATTGTTAGAGTAAATGGGCCTCACAATCATAATATCAATATTTCATTCTCAAATCAACACTGAATCTGATTAATCTGAATTAATTCAAATCAACGGCATAACGGCACAATCCCGATATCCCCGTCAATACAATATCACCAGATATCAATTACAAATCAGAACCCATATCCATTACATTTTGTAACCAACCCATAACTCAAATCTATTCAATTCCCCAATATAATCAGAAAATCATAATAATTCCATAATCAATCCGTTTTCTGATCTGACTTCGATTCTACGGTGTCTCGTATATCAAGAACATCATATATGTATTATATTCAATTCCATCAATATCATAATTTCAAATGATAATAAAACTCAATGAAACTTACGTCCAGTTGTAGCTCGTGTCGAGAGGAGTACGGTACCGTGTCCGGATTTAAATTCTGATAGCCAGAGCTTGAATAATCGAATTTCCACAATTCAAGAAGACTTCGAGGATTTCTGGAAATGGAGGTCACGATCTTGGCTGGAATTTGTCAAGGAATGCAAGATTTATATCATGTATTGCATGGTGGTGACAAGTCTCACTCAAGTGCTAATTGCACTTTAGCCCCTGAAATCTTCACTATTTGCAATTCAGCCCTCAAAACTCTTTTTAATTCCATTTCAATCCTAATTAATTACAAAAATCGTGGAATTTAATTCATCATTCCAAAATTCATAAATTAAATAATCTCAAACTAAAGTGGAATAATCTCAGGCCTTACAATTCTCCCCTCTGAGACATGATTTCGTCCTCGAAATCTCAAGCAATCATATCACAGGCAATCAAATCAGAAATAACAGAAACTGAAATAGTACATTCACATCAGTGGAATAACTCTGGGAATTCCTGTCTCATATCTGATTCAGTCTCCCAAGTAGCTTCTTCAATGCCATGACGAGTCCACTGGACTTTCACAAGTGGGATGGTTTTCGTTCTGAGTTTCTTTTCTTTACGATCAATAATCTGAATCGGCTTTTCAACATAACTCAGACTTTCATCAAGTTCTGCCTCGTCTGGCTGAATAATATGAGAATCATCGGGGAGGTACTTCCGTAACATAGATACATGAAAGACATCATGTATTCCAGATAGAGAAGGCGGTAATGCAAGTCGATAGGCACGGTCTCCTATCTTCTCGAGAATCTCATACGGCCCAATAAAACGTGGAGACAACTTCCCTTTCTTGCCAAATCTGACAACTCCTCTGAAAGGTGAAATCTTCAGGAATACTCGGTCTCCTGCCTCAAATACCAATGGTCTGCGTCGAACATTGGCATATTTGGCCTGTCTATCTTGAGCTGTCTTCATTCTCTTCTGAATCAGCTTTACCTTTTCTGTCATCTCTCTGATCATATCAGGTCCAGTCTCAGGAACTTCAGAGATATCATCCCAATACAGAGGGGATCTGCACTTCTTACCGTACAACGCTTCAAATGGTGCCATCTCAATACTCGTCTGATAGCTGTTGTTGTACGAGAATTCACAAAGTGGCAATGCATCTTGCCAACTAGTGCTAAAATCAAGCACTACGGCTCTCAGCATATCTTCCAATGTCTGGATAGTCCGCTCTGACTGTCCGTCAGTCTGTGGATGATATGCGGTACTCAGATGTAACTTCGTACCTAGAGCCTGCTGCAAACTCTGCCAAAAGTGCGATGTAAACCGAGGTTCACGGTCTGAGACAATCGACTTCGGCACTCCGTGTAATCTGACCACTTCCTTGACATAGATCTCAGCCATCTGGTCATATCTGTAANAATAACAGAAACTTAAATAAGAAACTCACATCAGTGGAATAACTCTGGGAATTCCTGTCTCATATCTGATTCAGTCTCCCAAGTAGCTTCTTCAATGCCATGACGAGTCCACTGGACTTTCACAAGAGGAATAATCTTCGTTCTGAGTTGTTTTTCTTTACGATCAATAATCTGAATCGGCTTTTCAACATAACTCAGACTTTCATCAAGTGCTGCCTCGTCTGGCTGAATAATATGAGAATCATCGGGGAGGTACTTCCGTAACATAGATACATGAAAGACATCATGTATTCCAGATAGAGAAGGCGGTAATGCAAGTCGATAGGCACGGTCTCCTATCTTCTCGAGAATCTCATACGGCCCAATAAAACGTGGAGACAACTTCCCTTTCTTGCCAAATCTGACAACTCCTCTGAAAGGTGAAATCTTCAGGAATACTCGGTCTCCTGCCTCAAATACCAATGGTCTGCGTCGAACATTGGCATATTTGGCCTGTCTATCTTGAGCTGTCTTCATTCTCTTCTGAATCAGTTTTACCTTTTCTGTCATCTCTCTGATCATATCAGGTCCAGTCTCAGGAACTTCAGAGATATCATCCCAGTACAGAGGAGATCTGCACTTCTTACCGTACAACGCTTCAAATGGTGCCATCTCAATACTCGTCTGATAGCTGTTGTTGTACGAAAACTCACAAAGTGGCAATGCATCTTGCCAACTAGTGCTAAAATCAAGCACTACGGCTCTCAGCATATCTTCCAATGTTTGGATAGTCCGCTCTGACTGTCCGTCAGTCTGTGGATGATATGCGGTACTCAAATGTAACTTCGTACCTAGAGCCTGCTGCAAACTCTGCCAAAAGTGCGAAGTGAATCGAGGATCACGGTCTGATACAATTGACTTCGGCACTCCGTGCAATCTGACCACTTCTCTGACATAGATCTCAGCCATCTGGTCATACCTGTATGTCATCTGATACGGAATAAAGCATGCTGATTTGGTCAACCTGTCAATCACAACCCAAATCGCATCAGAACCTCTGGAGGAACGTGGTAACTGTGTCACGAAATCCATGGAAATGTGATCCCATTTCCATTCAGGAATAGATAAACTCTGCAATAGTCCTCCGGGTTTCTTTCTTTCAGCCTTCACCTGTTGGCAATTCAGACATTTGGCTACAAATTCAGCAATATCAGTCTTCATTTGTTTCCACCAAAACTGTCTTTTCAGATCGTTATACATTTTTCTGCCCCCAGGATGAATGCTAAAACGACTGCTGTGCGCTTCTGTCAATATCCGCTGTCTCAAATCCGAAACATCTGGCACAACAAGACGATTATTCACATACAGTACGCTATCACGTACCTGATATTCTGACTGATGACCTGATCTGACCATCTCAATCGATTTCTGCACTTTCTGATCAACTTTCTGAGCCGCTTTAATCATCAAAATCAGCTCTGGTTCAGCTTGAATAGCATACAGTCGCAATGGTCTACAATCTGTCTCAAATACCAATCCAGACAAACAGCAATTTTCAATCAAATTGGAAACACCTATCGTCGATAAGGATAAAGAACATACCTTACGACTCAGTGCATCAGCTGCTGCATTCGATTTTCCTGGATAGTACTTGATTTCACAATCAAAATATTTAAGCAAATCAAGCCATCTTCGCTGTCTCATATTCAACTCAGACTGTGAAAACAGATATTTCAAGCTTTTATGATCAGAATAAATTTCAAATTTCTCACCGTAGAGATAGTGTCGCCATATCTTCAAAGAAAATACAATTGTTGCCAATTCAAGATCATGAATTGGGTAGCGAGTCTCATGTGGCTTCAGCTGTCTCGAGGCATAAGCAATCACATGCCCTCGTTGCATCAACACACAACCCAAACCTCTGTGAGAAGCGTCACAATAAACAACAAATCCACCAGTACCTGAGAGGATAGTCAGTATCGGTGCACTGGTCAATCTTTTCTTCAACTCAAGGAAACTGGTCTCACACTCCTCAGACCACACAAACGGAGCATTCTTCTGAGTCAACTGTGTAATCGGTTTGGCAATGCTCGAGAAATCTTTAATGAATCGTCTGTAATATCCTGCCAAACCCAAAAAGCTACGTATTTCTGGTACAGATGTCGGTCTCGGCCAACTGATCACGGCTTCAACCTTGCTGGGATCAACTGATATACCATCTCCGGATATGATATGACCCAGAAATACTACCTGTCTCAACCAGAACTCACATTTCGACAGTTTAGCATACAGTTTCTCAGTTCTCAGAATTCTCAAAACAATCCTCAAATGCTCAGCATGCTCAATCATATTCTTTGAATAAATCAAAATATCATCAATGAATATGATAACAAAATCATCCAAATATTTCTGAAACACACGGTTCATCAAACCCATAAATACAGCTGGAGCGTTAGTCAAACCAAATGGCATGACAATAAACTCGTAGTGTCCATACCTGGTTCTGAACGCTGTCTTCGAGATATCAGAATCCCTGACTCTCAGCTGATGATATCCAGATCTCAAATCGATCTTGGAATATACCGAAGAACCCTGCAACTGATCAAACAAATCATCAATACGAGGCAAGGGATATTTATTCTTTACCGTTGCTTTGTTCAGTTGCCGGTAATCGATACAAAGTCTCATCGAACCGTCTTTCTTTCTCACGAACAGTACTGGAGCACCTCAAGGAGATACACTCGGTCTGATATATCCCTTGGCCAGTAGATCCTCCAACTGTTCTTTCAACTCCTTCAACTCAATCGGTGCCATTCTGTACGGAGCCCTCGAAATCGGAACTGTACCTGACATCAACTCAATGCTGAAGTCTATCTCTCGAATCGGAGGCAACCCAGGAATCTCATCTGGAAAGACATCAGCAAACTCGCAAACCACTGACAAATTCGCCAGTGATGGACTCGATTTTAGTAAATCAACTGAATAGACAAGGAATCCCTCCGCTCCTTTCTGCAACAATCGAGTCATAGACAATATGGATATCAAAGGAATTCTAGATCGAGACCCCTTACCGTAGAATTTCCACTCATCAGCCATATCCGGTCTGAATCTCACAAGCTTGTGGAAACAATCAACAGTGCCTCTGTACTTGGTTAACATATCGAAACCGATAATACAGTCAAAATCAGATAACCCAAGCACAATACAATCTAACTCAATCTCATGCCCGTCATACTGTGGCATACAAGATCTAACCGAAGTCACGGATATCAAACCTTTCCCCAAAGGAGACGAAACAGATACTACAGCAGATAATGACTCAACAGGCAATGAATGAATCAATGCAAATCTCTCAGACATAAATGTATGCGATGCACCAATATCAATCAATACATATGCAGGATAACCAGAAATAAAACAGCTACCTGCCACAACAGCATCAGGTGCGTCCTGAGCCTGCTCCTCAGTCAAAGCGAACACTCTGGCCTGCTGTCTACGAGGCTGGCTAACTGTCTGGCTTCCTCCTGGCCTCGGCTGTGACGGGGATGGTGCTGGCTGAAAGGAGTGGACTGCAGCTGGTCGTCTACTAGTCTGAGCTACTGATCCAGATAACTCGGCACCCTGTGACCTCTGAGTATCTCTCTGGGGACAAACTCGAGCAAAATGTCCCTGTTGCCTACAAATACGGCAACTGCCCAACACTCCTCGGCACTGCTCTGTGGAATGCTTCCCTCCACAAGTGCTGCAATAGGGTCCTGTATAACTCTGGCCTTGACCGGTCGGTCTCAAGCCACTAGAACTGGATGAACTACTTCCAGATTTCTTGAACTGCTTCCCCCTAGCTTTCAGGAATTCTTTCTTTCCACTACCACTGCCACTCTCAAATCGGGGAGATGGTGGAGGCATCTTGGGTCTCGGTCACAAACGAAGCTCCTCTCTGTCTCATCATACCGGCTTCGGCTCCCTTGGCTCTGTTCAAGGCATCAGTAAAATTATTCGGCCTCCCGGTATTCACCAAGGTAAAGATTTCAGGATTTAGACCATTTATGAACTGGTCCGCAACAGCCTCGTCATTCTCGGCCACATGTGGAGCAAATCGGAGCAGTGTAGATAACTTGGCCACGTATTCCTCAATATTTAGCTGGCCCTGTCTCAAATTGGCAAACTCGGCTCCCTTGTCCTTCCTGTATGACACTGGAAAGAACCTCTGATAAAATTCAGTTCTAAACACATTCCAGGTACTAGCCGTACCTCGATGTTCCAATGCCTTCTTTGTTGTAATCCACCAGTTCTTTGCAACGTCGTGTAACTGGTGCCTTATCAGTTTCACTCTCCGCTCATCAGTGTAGTCCAGGGACTCAAACAGCATGTCAATATCGTCCAACCAACTCTCACAATCCACGGAAGTCTCAGTACCCTTCAAAGTCGGCGGATGAAATGACTGAAATCTCTTTAACAATGTCTCCATTGGCGTTGCTGTCACGTCCATTGGAGGAGTCGAAGTACTACCCTGTTCTGGTATTCTTCGAGGAGGCATATCTGATTATCAAAAGGGTTAGCACTCACAATTGACAAATCTGTCTCAGTCCCTTTCTGATCATCTTACCTCTGATAAAAAATCGGTTCTGATCCATTCCCAATAATACACATTACCATATTAAAATCAGATAATCAGGCAAACATGTATTAACGCAGGAATCATGCTAGCACTCATAGGCAAGGAAAGAAAACTCAATGTACCCCGCTCACTAGCTTTTACCTCAGTCTAAAGGATCTATCACTCTGATACCACCTGCTGTGGGGACCCGGACGCTAATCAATTCTTAATCATCATTAGGATCAATTTACTAATCCAGTAATTAAGGTCATAAATTTTTTTTCCTTAATTGCGGAACGTAATGGAATCAAACTCCTATACATATCAGTATGAGAGTATAAATCTGATACAACATACAAACATCTCAAACTAAGGTTCAACTACTAATGTCAAGTGTCAAAACCCTATATACATCAAAGTCCGAAGTCTCCACTCTAATCACGATCTCTCCTCATTTCCTGGACCCTGATCCTGTCCCACCTGTTGTCATGTACACATACAAACAAGACAACAGCCGGATAACTCCGGTGAGAATATAATCCCAGTATAAATCAACGAACTTGCGATAATATAATCAATATAAAAGCATGCAGTAAATATCAGAAATAAATGTCAAATCTGAAACATGAATCCATATAAAACTGTAAATAAACTCGTGACTCCCCGTCTCAGACTAGACTCAATCCTAGTATAGGGATCCCGGTTTCCAGATGATGGCATTCCATATCGAATATCCGTGATAGAAGAAACTCCAATTCTAATCAACATCGATATAACCAAACATCCAGTGTCTTGACCTATCCGTCACAGACCTTAGCACTTTCGCTAATACACTATCCTGTAACAGAGTGCAATGTGCCAATGACGATTCCATCACTATCCGGCACTTCTGTCACAAGATTACTCGTCTAATACTCGCCTATAACATGCTTTCTATAAATCAATAGAAAAAAGCATATCAATTCAAATCAAGGCATCTAATAACAATCAGTATGTGATTTAGGGAAACTCAAGTATGTCCTACTCAAGTCGATCTCCCAATACCACATTGACTTATATCTTTCGTTCGTAGTCTCGGTCTGAAGCAATATCAGTTCTGAACTCAAGACTGTCTCTGTAAATCTGAAACGATATATCGAGAATCATAATATCAATATTTCATTCTCAAATCAACACTGAATCTGATTAATCTGAATTAATTCAAATCAACGGCATAACAGCACAATCCCGATATCCCCGTCAATACAATATCACCAGATATCAATTACAAATCAGAACCCATATCCATTACATTTTGTAACCAACCCATAACTCAAATCTATTCAATTCCCCAATATAATCAGAAAATCATAATAATTCCATAATCAATCCGTTTTCTGATCTGACTTCGATTCTACGGTGTCTCGTATATCAAGAACATCATATATGTATTATATTCAATTCCATCAATATCATAATTTCAAATGATAATAAAACTCAATGAAACTTACGTCCAGTTGTAGCTCGTGTCGAGAGGAGTACGGTACCGTGTCCGGATTTAAATTCTGATAGCCAGAACTTGAATAATCGAATTTCCACAATTCAAGAAGACTTCGAGGATTTCTAGAAATGGAGGTCACGATCTTGGCTGGAATTTGTCAAGGAATGCAAGATTTATATCATGTATTGCATGGTGGTGACAAGTGTCACTCAAGTTCTAATTGCACTTTAGCCCCTGAAATCTTCACTATTTGCAATTCAGCCCTCAAAACTCTTTTTAATTCCATTTCAATCCTAATTAATTACAAAAATCGTGGAATTTAATTCATCATTCCAAAATTCATAAATTAAATAATCTCGGATTAAAGTGGAATAATCTCGGGCCTTACATATATCACCCGTTCGAATTTCACGCTCGAGGTGGTAGAGCCTTCAAGTTGTTCAATCTGAAGCCCGAGTTTTGTTCCTAAGGCCACAAGGTTTGATTTCTACTCTTTGTGAATAATAATGTTATATTTGAGTTTTGAAGAGAACATAGTAGGATGGTCAAATATTAACCTCTCAGTTGTCTCATGAAGATTAAAAGCATAAGCCAAAAACCAGCCTTCAACATTAGTGTGCCTATGGGTGCTATAAAATATATTATTATTATTTTAGCATTATTTTAATAAAATAATTAATGTTTTAGCATGGTTTCATAAATATATTTTAAATAATTTTTTTTTTAAAATTTTGATGACAAATACTTGGTAACACAAATTTTAAATTTAAGATATTTTTTTATATAATAAACATTTTACCTTTTAATATGAATATATGAGGTAAAAAAAATAATAAAATTATGTTCACCAAAATAATGTATAGAATTATAATGATATAATATTTGAAACTTATTGTACTTTGGATTTTAATAACACAAAATATGTATTTTGAATAAAAATTAAGTATGGTTTGTATGAGACTAACCTCCCACATCAAATCTTATACATGTTTCCACGATAGTTTATCCAATTAAAACATGTTATCATTTTCTGACATCAACTTTCTTCATCTATATCCTTCATTTACGTTTAATCATTGCATAAATTTTCATTAATTTCTTTATATTGTATTGATTCTATGATTTTTTAAATTTTGTATTCATGTTTACCAATTAACTTTGTTACTAAAATTTTCTTATGTTTTAAAATATCAGTATATCTATACTATTTTATTAAATTTCAGAATACTACAAAATTCACTTCCCTATTCCAAAACTTATATCATATATAAGCTCAAATACATAATTCGGACAAAACAATGAGCAAGGGACACGTTCTACTCTCAGATTCCGGCAACAAAGCATAAGGTTTGATTTAACAAAAATTCTCTTAAAATTGTTTCCTATTTTCCACAATTCACATGGTTTTTCGTTTCCATCTACTCTTTGATGGAAATTATCAGTTGAAACTAAAAACATGTAATTCTTCTATTTTGTATTTATAAACCACCATAAACAAATCGCAGGATAGAAAAAAATTATGCGCCGGCCTTACAAGGTAATGGTTATCTACTCACTTTTTAATTTCCTTTATTGTTATTAAATTTTTTTGTTTATGGGTTACAATGCAAATAGTTTGCAAAAGAAGCCTAGATTTAGGGCTTCCTTGAAATTCGTTCATTTCTGTATAATATCTACCTAATTTATTGATGTTGTTCAAGATTTCCCGTTATATAATAATTGTTTTTTATGTTATGCAAAGTTTGCACCAGTTGACACAAATCTTATTCATGTTTCCACAATATTTTATCCAATTAAAACATGTTACCATCTTCTGTCCTCAACTTTCTTCAATGTATATCGATGTAATGCTGGTATATTCATGTTATTCACGAATCTGTTAATGCATTTCTTGAATTATTGGAATTTAAACATGTCGAGACCAATATTTAATAGTTTTCTTCTAAATATTTAAACAGATTTAAATACTATTTATCTTTAATGTCTTCTCCTCCTACACGGGCTACTACTCATACCAATCGCAATGACAATGAAAGGCGTCAATTAAACACAACGCGAGGACGAGCACAATGACAATTAATGAAACAAGCTGAACGACAAAGAAATCTAGCCCAACGTCGGTCAAACTACCAAAAACGTACAAATAGAAGTGCACATGCTACAAATTCTAATGAATCCAACGTTGAAATGACAGATTTTACTACACATTTGAATGATATGTTACATAAAATATGTATTGCTTCCTATTTATCAGTCATTATTTTAATTTTTGGTACTTTTAATTTCATATAACTCAATCACCTATTCTTATCTATATTATTATTTCATAAATTTATTTATTTATTCTACTACAAACATATAACCCTCTTTTACATTTTTCAGTTCCTCTCAACAACAATTTGGCTACGACTGCCACATCATATGGAATAACAGAAACTTCTTCCAATCAATATGGTATATTTCATTTACAATAATTTAGGTCAAACGATTTTAAACATTTCTTTTAGATATTATATTACACGCTATGCAAGACAATATTTGATACTACATGCACATGTAATAATTAAAATTATAATATTCTATTAATTAAACATCATCATTTAAATATTTTTCATATCTAGCAATTTGAATAAAAATATAATTAATTATTTAACATTCATTTTCAATGTCAGCAATCACCGCAACTACGGTTGGACAAGTATGTCGTATACAGACAATATCTTATCAAACAATGACATCAAATTTTGAGCAAGGGAGTACTAGCACATATCAACGTCTAACTGATTTAAATCAGCAAGGTAATCTACTAAATTCAAATACTCTTTTTGACGTTACATGTACCAATTTTTTTTCATGACTTTGTATTATGTCATCCATGTATAATATAAGGCACTTGAAATCAACATATAACTGCATGATATAGCAATATCGAAAATAACATTATTGTTTGGGCTAAAAAACACCATTTACGTCGACATCGATATCATAATCTAGCAAAAAAATTCAATAATAGTCAACATAATGGTTAATGACATTTGTACAAACCAACAATTCCTCTATATTGTCAACCATAACTTTTGCATATATAATGAAACACCTAAACTGTGCTGCAATAATGATCGCTCAAAATTAGATGCTATTTCATCTCCAATTGTATTGCAACAATTGTATGATGAAGACAATGAACAAGGTAGGTATTTCATTCAACATATAACGGCGTATAATCGCATCAAGATCAAATAATTGAATCAAAATATGTTGGATCAATATGTATTACTTTGCTACAATAATTGTTTCACTACATTTTCTATTTGTGACATACATGTGTATGTATTTTCTTTTAAAAACATCCTTTTTATTGCTATTGCCATCAATTTCCCATCTCAAGTTCTCAATATATTATTTAATGACTTTGATAAAACTTCATCGACCAGTTGATTGGTTTTTTATTTTTTTAATATACTTTTCAAAATTTTATGCACACATATTTAATCATTTAAAAGTTTCAAAAATTGATTTACAAATAAACTAAAAATCTTATTCAATCAATCTTCCAACAAGTATTGCTTTTTTAATTTGTTAATTTGTTAACTTGAACAATATTGCAGGAATTAACTTCAGTGAACACAATGTCATTACTAACATACAACGATATCCACGCCCACGTTGATATCGTAACCTAGCAAGAAATTTCGGTGAAAGTGGGATACATCATCGATGGCAATTGTCTGACCCAAGAATTTGTATGCATTGCCAAGCTCTATTGTTTCATGGTGAAACATCACAATTCTGCTGTAGAAATGGAAATACAAATTCGGATCATATCCCTTCTCCCATTGAATTGCAAGAGTTGTATGCTGCGGATAAGGAGGAAGGAAGGCATTTTCGGCAGTTCATCAGGGCATACAATCATGTTTTCTCTTTTACATCGATGAGAGTCAAATTAGATGAGTCCTTAACAACCGGTACACATGGAATTTAAACATTTCGTGCCCATGGATCAATATATCACTCGATTGGAAGTCTTCTACCAAATGAGAATTGTAGACCAAGGTACATGCAGATGTGGATTGTAGACACAGATCATGATATAGACAATAGACTTCATGAAAATCCAGAACTAAGGCGAGAATTACTGCTTAAGATACAAAACATTCTTGATCAACACAATCCATTTGTGCACGTGTTTCGGCAAATTGGCAAATGTCAAGACATACCTAACTGTAGGCTCATCATCAGGCAACAAAAACCTCATGAACATCAATATAGTTTACCAACAACATCTCAAGTAGCAGCTGTAATTGTTGACAACGAATTTCAAGAAACTTCGAGCGGTCGAGATATTACTATACAAGGTATCGGTGGAATCTTATCAGCATTCAAGATGTAGTTGGCTATTATGATCCTCTGCAGTATCCACTCCTTCTGCCATATGGTACATATGGTTGGGACATAAATAGCCAAAATATCAATGGTACCCGGTTAACATGCTTAAATTACTATGCGTATATGCTACAGGTTAGTGAAAATACATTGAACTTTATGCTTCATTTTTTTAATTAAAAACACTTTAAAACTTACATATACACCTATACTCATATAATGGAAGTTATCTTCTTATTCAGATACGACAAAATTCACCATCTTTGTTACTTAGAAGAGGTCGTCTACTTCAACAATACGTAGTTGACAATTACGTAAAGATTGAAACACAAAGACTACGATGGATACGTTCAAATCAACGTGATATACGTTCTGAACTTTACCAAGGATTGCAAGATTGTTTACATGGAGGTGAAAATAATGCAGGTATGATAACTTATTTATTATAATATTATTATTTTTCACAACAAATATTACAACTCACAAATTATACATATCCATCAAATGAATTACAGGAAATGTTGGTACCAGAATCGTTTTACCATCATCTTTCGGTGGAAGCCCACGTGATATGTACCAACGGTATCAAGATGCCATGACTTTGGTACAAATATATGAAAAACCAGATATAATGCTTACAATGACATGCAATCCGAATTGGAATGAGATAAAATATCAACTACTTCCTGGACAATCATCTCAAGATCGTCCAGATTTAATTACAGGGATATTTAAATCAAAATTTGAAGAGTTCAAGAAAGACATTGTGGATAGGGGGGTTTTGGGTAAGGTCCGCTCTTATTCGTACGTCATTGAGTATCAAAAAAGAGGGCTTCCCCATGTTCATATGTTGGTCATATTTGAAAATAATGACAAGTTGTGTACTCCCGATCACTTTGACTCAATTGTACGTGCTGAAATACCTTCACAAACTGAAGAACCCAATCTACATAAAGCAGTTTTCCACCATATGATACATGGGCCATGTGGATCAATAAATCCAAATTGTCCATGCATGATAAATGGTAAATGTAAGAAGAACTTTCCAAAGCCATTTGTGGAATACACATCTAGAGGAAATGATTCATATCCTTTGTATCGAAGACGTGAAGGTGGCCAAGTATCAATTACCAACAATGACAATGTCTTCATTGATAATGGTTGGGTTGTACCATACAATCCATGGCTTGTATTAAAATATGATTGTCATATTAATGTTGAAGTATGTGGAGGGATTAAATGTGTCAAGTACATATACAAGTACATCCATAAAGGTCCTGATCGGGTCGCACTAGAGTTACAAAATGGGCAAAATAGTGATGAAATCCAACAGTACGTGGATGGAAGGTGTATTTGTGCGCCTGAAGCATTGTGGCGAATTTTCTCATTTGAGTTCAGTAGGATGTATCCTTCAATCATTAGGTTACAACTACATACACCAAACCAACATTTTGTTTATTTTAACCCCCAACAACATGTAAGTGATCTACTAGCAGATGACGACAACTCGAAGACTATGCTTACAGAATTTTTCAAAATAAATTGTGATCCTGACTTGACTGGAAAGTATTTATATAGAGAATTTCCACAATATTACACAAGGATAAAATCTGGAAAAAAATGGATTCGTCGAAGAAGTAACAATAAAGTGGTTGGGAGAGTATATGTTGTGTCGCCAACTGAAGGTGAGAGGTTTTATCTCCGTATCCTTTTAAACCATGTCAGGGGCCCAACATCTTTTGAAGATCTGATGACTGTGAATGGGGTAACATATTCAACATTTAAGGAGTCTGCTCAAATGAGAGGACTTCCTCAACAGGATGATTATGTAAAACAATGTCTGGAAGAAGCACATTCTGTTAAAATGTCATATTCATTTAGAAGGTTATTTGTATCCATACTGGTGTTTTGTCAACCAACAACAGTTCGAGAACTCTGGGATGAGTTCCATCATTGTATGTGTGAAGATTATGGTCGAGAGATTTCATCAAATAACTTAATCATCAATAAGTTATTGCTTGAGATATGAAGGTTGTTGCATCAGTACAAAATGAAACTTGAAGATTTCGATTTGCCATCAATAAGTGCTGAGTTTTTAGAAGACACAACGCTACCAAGAATAATTGAGGATGAGCTTTCTTATCAGATTTCTGATGATGATTTAAGATCTATTGAACGTTTGAATGCTCAGCAGAGGATTGCGTTTGACACCATCATAGAAAGTATTACACATAACCAATCAAAACTTTTCTTCATTGATGGTCCAGGAGGTACTGGTAAGACTTTTTTATATCGCTCAATGTTGGCACATTTGAGAAAAATGGGTAAAATTATAATTGCGGTAGCTACATCTGGAATAGCTTCAACTTTGTTGCAAGGTGGAAGAACTGCACATTCACGTTTTCTAATTCCACTTAGACCAACAGCATCAACACTCTGCCAAATAAAAAAACAGTCAGAACTTGCAGATCTAATAAGGCGTGCATCAGCTATAGTATGGGACGAGGCTCCAATGGCAAATCGCTATGCTTTTGAATCCGTCAGTAAGAGTTTCCAAGATATTATGGAAAATCAAATAGCGTTTGGAGGGAAGACAATGGTTTTTGGTGGCGATTTTCGACAATTGTTACCGGTTGTTAAACGAGGGTCAAAGGCAGAACAAATTGGAGCAAGTATTTCAAGGTCAACATTCTGGCATTGCGTAAAGATAATACACCTTCAGCAAAATATGAGATCTGCTCAAGATATTGACTTCTCGAAATTTCTCTTGCGCATAGGTGATGGATTGCAACATACTGTGAATCATGATTTCATAAAATTACCAGATTCAATTATCATACCATGGGAAGGAGAACAATCAATTCAGATGTTGATTGATTCTGTTTTTCCTAATATGATAAATCATGTTAACGATGAAAACTACATGGTTGATAGAGCCATCATCACACCAAAAAATGTTGATGTCGACAATATTAATCAAATGCTCATTATCAAATTTCCTGGAGAGGAAAAAGAATATACCTCTTGGGATAGTGTAGAAGACGACAATCACAACCTCTTCCAAGAAGAATTTTTGAATTCTCTTTGTCCAAGTGGTTTGCCACCACATAAAATCATATTGAAAGTAGGAAGTCCTATCATGCTCTTGAGAAATGTTGCGCCGGAACTTGGTCTATGCAATAGAACAAGATTAATATGCTGCAATCTTCGTAGAAATTTTATGATGCTGAGATCATAACAGGTCCTCACAAGGGTACCGGATTCTTTCTACATAGAATGCCCTTGAAAAGTGAAGATAATTCTGGATTACCATTTGAGTTGACACGTCGACAGTTTCCCATAAGGCTTAGTTTTGCTCTGACAATAAACAAAGCACAAGGTCAAACAATCCCAAATATTGGCATATTTTTGCGTAACCATGTTTTCAGCCACGGTCAGCTATATGTGGCACTTTCAAGAGGAGTCTCACAAAATTCTACAAAAATTCTGGTAAAAGATGGAAATTTAGAACGTCAATCTGGAGTATTCAAAAGAAACGTGGTTTTCAAAGACATATTGCTACCTAATAGAGAATAATTAATTGTGAGTAAGTCAAATCTCTTTATTCTATTTTTTTAAAAAAAAAAAATTATGTACAATTAGTTACAATAATCATTATATACATGTTACATGTTTCAACATTAGAATTTGGAGGATGCTAATAAATTGTATTATCTATGTTCAACCACATTCATCTATATGTGGCACCATCTATTATGTATATGTTTTTATCTCTGCCCGTGATTATCTATTTCTCATCTTCTATCTTATCCCGCAACCCAAATAACCATATTTGGCATTGATACTATACTTTTCTATATTTATTGAATCAATTTTAAACTGTACTTGGGTAGTGCGTAATGGATAATCATGTTATTTATGATTATTTGATTGTTGGCTTAAGTTGAATTTCTTTGCTGATTACGAATTGCCTTTGTGTTTTTTTTCTCAAAAGCTGAAGGATACTGGTTGCAAACAAAGTATTTGTATAAATGACATACTCAATTCAATCGATCAGATCTACTCGCCCCCATCTTCATCTGGTTTGTTTTTAACAGTGACTTAGTTTACGACCTATCATTTATTATGTTGCATTATATTAATGGTCATATCATATTCATCTGTTCGTTTTGGTCTTGCATATGAGATAATATATTTATTACGAGCTTCAAGATCTTATGATCTAATCTCTCACATATTCTACACAGATTCTATAATTCATTATATTAAGACTTCTTAGATGTTGTTTTATTATAATCTTTATAGAAAAATTTACATCTTGGTTGGTAAATTTTAAACTCAAATGTTTCAAGATCTAACAGAGTCCTGATGTCAAAATCTGAACTTTTATATGCGAGCTGAGCATATTTACTTATCTGACATATTTGAATATTGCTGTATATGTATTTAAATATGAAGATTCGTACATGAAGAATGCGTACAATGAAGGCATTAATCCAACAAATAATGTCCATCAATATCCAAAGCCGCAAGTTTTTAACATTCATTATATTACAGTCATAAACTCTACCTTAGGATGGATTTATAAATTTATTATTTTCATTGTTCTATCTACTTAATTTGTTTATTTATATTTAAACTTAAGCAAAACATATTATGTGTATTCCGACCATGATTTAATGTTAACAAAGTTAATTTTATAATTGTTTGTCTTAACTTTACATTCTACTACTATTGCTACAATTTGTATTCTTCTTCTTTGTCAAGTCATCTACTTACAATATCTCGATTTTTTTTGGAAAATAAAAGGAGTTTGCCAAATTCTAATTTATTTGCCATGTATTTAGCTAAATCCTTGACGTAGTGAACATTTTGTTTTGTCATATCGATTTTTTATAGCATGCTTTAATAGATTATTCTATTTAATTTGTATGTTTATGTTGTACTATGGTATCATTCGCTAAAATTAATATTTTCTTATTACGCTTGACCAGAGGGTTTATCTTATGCATAAAATGCTTAAAGAGATCTACAACTTGATTTTTTTTTCAATTTATTAGATAAATGTACAAGATAAATTTTAGGTTTTTATATTCAATAAATTTTAGTGCGATGATTTTCTCATGTTTTTTAGACAATTTTTTGACTATTTGTTCTTATTTTACATTGAATTCTATCATTATTTCACATTATATTATATTATAGTTTCAAAAGAATATTAAGTTTGAAGATTAACACTTATAACATGTGAGGTAACAAATTGAGTTTGACATATTAATTTAAGTTTTGGAATCCCTTGCTTCTCATGGATCAAGTAAAAAAAATTTTTATTGTCATGGTTTTGTAAAATTATGAAGGTTTATTATATTTGCCTCATATATTCATGACACACGCAACGCGTGTGCCTCGATGGCTAGTATAAACAAATATATATATACACACACATAGTTTTGATATTTTGTACACCAACTGTGCATACTTATGTGAACACCGATGATGTGACATTTATCTATTAGATGTATAATTTTGATATGTTCATTACATATAATATGTGAGTGCCACCTCATTGGTTATGACATATATGTGTATAGTGAGTGTAAAACATATCAAAACTACATATATATATATATAGTTTTATTATGCTGCTCACCAACCGTGCCAACCCCTATGCTCACCAATAAGATGACACTCACGTATTAGATATACAGTTTTGATATACTTCATCACATCCAATAAGTGAGTGATACATCATTGGTGGACACGGAGGTGAGCACGATTGGTGAACAACATGCAGCAGAATAACAAAATAAACAAATCACTAACTTAATTAAAATAACTCAAAAATAATTATACAAAAATATAAATACTTGTGTGATGTCTCGGAGCAAAATAATCACTAGAAAATATAAAGTCAGCTGATTCAATGAAAAACTAATTTCTCAACAAGGTGAGAAAACAAATTGCATCCTAAAACAAATAACCAGACTTAATACGAAACCAAGGAATGCAAGACGATGTGCCAAAAATTTTTGTCTTCATATGTCTCCAACACTCAACGGAAACACGGTATAATTACGATGATTCGTCTTTGCGAGTTCTTTTGTACATTCTCGTGTGTATTGTTTGTCTCGATTTTCTGGCACCTTCAACCGATGCATCTCTTGTGTATTAATTATTCTTTAATATATATAGACTTGTGTTGATCTTGATACGCTTGAATATACTCCTACAAAATAATGAAAGTAGTATTTCATTAGGCAATAAATTCTTCCAAATAATAAAAATCAAATATAGAGTTTAAGAAACTCAATCTTTTAAAAATGCAAAATTTATATGCAAAATTTAACAAGGAAAATAATTTAGGAGATAAATTTGTATCTTGCAAGGCAAGTCACGTTTTCTTTGAGTGTGGTTTAATAAAATAAATTAATTGTATTTCAATAAAATCAATTAATTATATTTGGTTGGAATTTTTATAATTACCCACCCACCCCTACCAATGCTCAATCAAAATTGAATAATTTAGATCCATATCTTTATATCCAATTTAAAATTATTTGATTTTTAATTTTATATTAGTGGCAGTATGCATCCTCGTATAGTTATTTTTTAAAAATTATCACATGCTTATTTTTTTAAAAAAATATCACATAATGTTAAATATGTGAGACTGATTTTTGTTCCCAACTCCAAAAATAATTTGTTTAGTGGGATAAACGTGTTATTGCCATTTATAAAATAGTCGTATCATAGGATAGATTCTTTACATAATATAGCACTGCATGGTGATCGAAGCCCACACATTGCACCTGGAAAATTTAACGATAAACCCATAACATGTTATTTTTATTTGAGTCTAAAATGAAAAGATGAATGGTAGTCTAATTTATTTGTAACATATTTTGTCTTGAAAAATGTGTGGGGATGATTTTGAAAATTTTAAAATATTTAATCTATACATCAAAAATTAGATACTCTTTGAGATTTAACTTTAATTGATAGAATAATAATATTGTAATATATTATTGAGAGTTGTATATAAAGACGACTGTACTCATTTAATAAGCTAGTTTTTAAGGTGAAGTTAGTCTCAAGTATATAATCTTAACGGGGTATTTTAAAATCTAACTCTAAGTAAATTTTAATTTTAAATATTAACTTTTTAGAATTCAAAATTTGATAAATAACATCCACTTAAAAAATTAATTAATTAATTAGAAAACAAAAGAAGTGTACAAACAGAAAGGGAGAAAGGAAATGGATTCTTGTTCTCTCTATTCTTCTCATCCTTCTCACAACGATTCTTCTTTTCTTCATCCTTCACCCATTGGTCTTCTCTTCAATTTTTTTCTCCCTCTACATTAAGCAAGAGAATATTGTAGTCATTTGTTTCCTAAAAAAGTTTAAATTTTTCTCAACATTGTCAAAGATTTTAAATCAGGTGTAAGTTCTAATGAAATCTCAATTTTTTTTATTGATTTACTGATTTTTATTACAATGTATATATTGTAAATATAATTTTTCATATATTTCATTCTTAATTGTTCGGTCGCCCAAACATTATGGGTTCAGTCGCCTAATTCTGTTTTCAATCGATCAATTCTGTTTTCGGTCGCCCACTTTGATATGTTATGTCATCCGATTATATGTTAAATCATTTATTTTTTATGACATCTTTATTGTTTATTTTGTATAAGAATGATGATCATCCAGATTTTGATTAATTCTAATGGAGAGTGGAAGAGTGATGAACAAGGAACTTATACATGGTTATCCGAATATAAAGAATGGACAACTATTTCCATTGATGGTAGTAATTTGACCATAGAATGTAATTAAACATTAATGATTTAGTATGAATGAATCGAAGATATTTTGTACTATTCAATGTATAAAAGGTGATCAAATTAATGTTTTGTGGACTATTTACTATATTGGAATCATGTGAGTATAAAATATAAAAGTGGCGTAAAATAATTCAAAGAGCGACTGAGTGATATATGATTCTTACAATAGAAAAGACGAGCAACATCACGTTTGGGGTCTATTTACTCTATTTTAGTATAGTATAATGGAGTGATAGTGTAAAATATAAAAATAATGTCATAATACAAAGAGCGACTGAAAGCGACTGAGTGATAAATGAGTGATCTAATAGAACCACTTGATGTACTAGAAAATATTGTTTTTTGGAAGTTGAAGGTTGGATGTTTTTTTTTCATTTTAAAAAAATGTAATTGAACATTAATGATTTAGTATGAATGAATCGAAGATATTTTGTACTATTCAATGTATAAAAGGTGATCAAATTAATGTTTTGTGGACTAGTTACTATATTATAATCATGTGAGTATAAAATATAAAAGTGGCGTAAAATAATTCAAAGAGCGACTGAGTGATATATGATTCTTACAATAGAAAAGACGAGCAACATCACGTTTGGGGTCTATTTACTCTATTTTAGTATAATATAATGGAGTGATAGTGTAAAATATAAAAAAAATGTCATAATACAAAGAGCGACTGAAAGCGACTGAGTGATATATGAGTGATCTAATAGAACCACTTGATGTACTAGAAAATATTTTTTTTTGGAAGTAGAAGGTTGGATGTTTTTTTTTTAATTTTAAAAAAATGTAATTGAACATTAATGATTTAGTATGAATGAATCGAAGATATTTTATACTATTCAATGTATAAAAGATGATCAAATTAATGTTTTGTGGACTATTTACTATATTATAATCATGTGAGTATAAAATATAAAAGTGGCGTAAAATAATTCAAAGAGCGACTGAGTGATATATGATTCTTATAATAGAAAATACGAGCAACATTACGTTTGGGGTCTATTTACTCTATTTTAGTATAGTATAATGGAGTGATAGTGTAAAATATAAAAATAATATCATAATCCAAAGAGCGACTGAAAGCGACTGAGTGATATATAAATGATCTAATAGAACCACTTGATGTACTAGAAAATATTTTTTTTAGCTTATTTCACACTATTTTTCATTTTATAATATCTTATCCATAAAAATATATCATAATATATTAAGTAGCATATAAAACATGAACTTGCTCACTATATAAGTTAGTCGCCATTCGGTCGCTCCTAGTCGCCATTCGGTCGCCCTAAATCATTTTTGGCTTATTTCACACTATGTTTAATTTCGTAATTTCTTATCCATGGAACAAATAACTAAACCATGGAATCAATGGAATGTAAAAAGAATAATTAAACCATGGAACAAATAACTAAACCATGGAATCCATGGAATGTAAAACAAATAATTAAAGACTCACTATAAAAATGTAAAACAAAAAACTAAACAATGGAATAAAAAAAAAAAAAAAAACACACACACACACACACACAATTGCATAATATCTAGTAGAAACACTACAAATCATTAATTTTTGTTTGCAGTTCCATCAATCATATTCTGCATCTCTGCATCATTGAGGCATTCCTTGATAGTCTCTGATACACTTTTGAAATGAGAGTTTAAACTTAACTTGCATTCAAAGTGATTCTTTCTCAATAACCGAGGTTTCAATTTTACCTACACTCAAAAAAACATAAATGATATAAAAAATATAAATATTTTTCAAACATAAACAACAAATACAATGTTGAACACAATTTCTCAACAAAAACACAAATAGTTTATTCATTTATCAGTTACAGATATATAAGAAAGTTTAGAAAAAAACTCAATTCCACAAATCTAACTATAAGTAAAAATTCTAAAAAAATCATATAAAACGATAAACTTACCCAAACTTCTTCTTCTGCCATTTTATTCACAATCCCAACAAATTTCATGTGAAGAAACAGGAACCAAAAATTAAATAGAATACAACAAAACTCCAAAAAACAAAGCTGCACGTATTCACAACAAAAGCAAATGACTTTGTATATTACAATCGTACTAAAAAAAGCATCAATGATCAAAAAATTACAAAGAGAAAAAAAACTAGTTAATCGGATTTTTTTTTCCACATAAATCAGGACCAATAATAATCAACTGTTACATATAAAAACGTATAAACTTTTTACCCAAAAAAGAAGAAAAACACCGGTGATATAATCGCATGGTAAATTTAGATTTTAGTAAAAAAGAAACATTCGGAAACACAAACCTTCGTCAATCGATGATCGGACAATTTGGATGAATGATCAACGTGTCGCCGAGGTATGGATACATACAGTTAGAAAATCCAACACGGAGTCGGGAGAATCGAAGAGAGGAAAGTTGATGGTAAATCGGGAGATAGTGGAATTTGGGTAGCAACGCTCACAAGTAAAAGATACTTGCATATAAGAAAAAAGAAAACGTTAGTTTAGGGTTAAAAGAAAAAAAAAGGATTTAAAAATATTAAAAATGAGGGTAGAATAGACATTTCAAAAGTGAGTGTTGGTTTTTTAAATATGATGTTGTTGAGTATTATTAGCCTAAATTTCCCAATCTTTAACACTAGCGCAAAATTCAGGTAGTGGCGAAATTTGGGGCTCATTGGAAGCCACAGACTCGAAGCAAATGGGTAAAAAGTAGGCAATTTTCTTGAATTTCAACTTGAATCTTATGCACACATTTTTTTGGAATGAATATTTTTGTTCACAAACTCAATGTCTCCCAGGTAAACTGTCCAGAACATTGAACAATTCCGGATCTGATCTCAGAGAACACTCAAAGGACATCACATCAAAACTAGAGAATTGAACGTGAATCAATCAGGATAACTAATCATACCAAAAATAATAGTAATAAAATAATGTTGATGATAAAGATCAAATCTTATGCAACAACATAGCACAAAACTTGACATGAGATTAAAATCTTGCCAATGAATCGCGATAAAATAAGTCAACTAAATTTCAAGGAGGAGCTAAAAGCATACCCCACTGGTAATGACAACCCCAGCAAACACTGGACATCGTATGATTTAAAATAGTCATAAGATGTTTAGATCATATTTGCCTTTGTGTATTTAACTCCGGATACAACTATTCTAGTTTTTAAGCAGTAATAGTCCTTCTTGTAAATCTCTACAAATGTATATTAGCATATTCTAAATTTACTAAAATAAATAATTGTGAACTCATTATAACCCCGACTGATGATTAGACAATGCCGATAACCAAACTTGATTTAATTCATCGGTGTATACATTCTTAGAACACGAGCTATTGAAGCGCATGGAGAATTTAGTGTTTGAAGCACCTTAGCAGGTGTGCACACGATCCTTCAATTGGTATCAGAGCTAGTTGTTCTAATAAGGATATTTGAAAACTGATTTTTAAAATGTGTTTTAAAATGATATTTAAAATGGATTTCAAAATCCTATAAAAAATTTTATATGAGTTTGTCGGGGGAAAAGAAAAGGTTTTGGCTCTGCAACTAACGTTGTAGCCACTTCTATCGACTCCTTAATTATAATGTTCTAGCATCCTGCAGGATGTTGAGTCCAATCTGACAGCAGATTAGCTAATCTGATTCAGTGAACAAGATTTCATCTGTTAGCCTACCAGTTTAGCTGATCAATAAACGAAGCCCAGCTATGTTGAGATGTTGGATGATTAAAGTGGAGCTTAATCATCAACAGTATACCTCCGCTTCATTTTCATATAAGATAATCAATGCAGTTCAGCATCAGTTGAGTCCAGTTTGAGTCAGCTCGACCAGTTAGTCAGCAAAGAGATCAAGTTCAAGTCAAACTAGCTGCTCTTCTGGTAAAGAGACTCAAGATCGAGGCAGCATTTAAAGCATTCAAGGCGACCAAGTTGTTAATATATCCAGTTCTATTATGTATAAACTAACTGATATTTGATGTTATATAAAAGTTTGCTATTGTAGTAGCAATTTCCCTTACACTTGATGGTTTGCGTAAATGTATAATACAAGAGACGCATATTTGATTAAATAAACATCATGTTTATCCAGTTAGCTTTCATGCAACTGAACTGCTATCTTAAGATTTGTTGCCTAAACTGCTTGAATCATGCTAAAACTTCATTAATCGCGTAAACGATTATATTTTTGAGGGAGAGTTTTCATTTCATTTTCTGAAGGAGAGTTTTATTTAAAATTATCTCTCGAACTGAAAAATGTTTTTAAAACTCGTTTTTTTAAATTCAGTTATTGAGGGGGAGCTTTCTTTTCCCTCGAACTGAAAAATTCCGTTTAAAATCGCTTTAGTAGCTCAATTTTTGTGATCATAAAAAAGGTGGAGATTGTTGGAATAGTTCATGTTCGCAATCTTGATTTTGATGTTAACAAAACTTGTTATTTTGTTTCTAATGATTTATCGAAGTGCGCAGGATGCTGAAACAGATCGGGTTTCGAACTAATCAGTTACCGAGTCAAAACTGAAGCTATCGAGACACAAACTGAAAGAGGCAACGATTGCCCAAACTGAATCAGTTACAACTAATGTATCAAAGACCAGTTCAATTGATTGTCCAACTGACAGGCAGTTCAGCAGAAGACATTCAGAAGCCTGGTCAGCTGATGAAGTGCTCAACTGATGAAGAGCCCAGCTGATCAGTTCAACTGAAAGAGTGAAATCAGTTCAACTGACGAGTCAACTGATTTCACTAGCCCAACTAAAGATCAGTTCAGATGACCAGTCAGGAGCATCAGGTAGGAATCAATCAGTTGCTGATCAAAACAAGCTTTTCCAAGTGGATTCTAGCTATGGACAACGATACAAAAGCGACTGTATGATCAAGGTACAATAATGAACGTTGCAGCAACATTTAAAGACAAAATGTTCCAGAATATCTGTCAGAAAAGTCGAGACACAAATTTCAAGGAACGCATTTAAGATGCAACAGATACAATTATTGATTCTCACTGTACGATCAGTTTCCCGCCTATAAATAGAAGATGAAGATCAATGAGAAGGGTGTGTGAAAAAAAAAGAGAGAAAAGAAAGGACACGCTGAATTCATATCATCTTACTAGAAGCAATCAAGCCCAGAGGGATCACTACAAAGTTATATCAGCTTAGTTTAGAAGCTTATTTCCATCTGTGTGTGAGAACATCTTTCCGTTATATTCATTGTTCGATTCCCACACACGCACACACAATCTCTCACAAATACAGAGAGTTGAGCTTATTGAATAGTTGAGTGAGTCTTGCACAAAGACGTAAAACTTGTGTTTGTAGTCTTTGACACACAAACATTAAACAAGTATTGGCTGGAAGGTGCTGCCTTCAATCTTGAGTGCCAGGAATTCAGTTAGGCAGTAGAGTAAATCCTAAGCTGAGTGGGTTTGTACAATGGTTTGTATAAATCAAAGTCTTCAAGTGTATCCTACTCGAAGAGGTAGAAGGGGTGACGTAGGAGCAGTTGAAGTCTACGAACATCTATAAACATATCTTGTGTATTTAATTGTTTAACTATTGTTTTCAAACTGATTTGATCAGTTAGAGCATTCGTCAGTTCAGTTTTCACCATAACTGAACTGATATATGCAAGAACTGATCCCTCGCTTTTCAGTTACTCAGTTGCATAAGATATAAAACCAATCAGTTTTCTTAACGAATGATTACTTCGAGTATTTTTCTCTTGGTTTGTAACCAAACTCGATTTAATTCATCGTTGTATACATTCACGAGCTATTGAAGCTCATGGAGAATTTAATGTTTGAAGCACCTTCCACATCATCTGACAGTTTTGGGTCTTTCATGTCTGAGCACTTGTTTGGGGCTGCAGTCTCGGAAGTTCGATCATTGATGACGGGCATAATGCTAGCAATTTGAGCTTTCAATTTCTCCAATTCTGCCTTTAAACTCTTAGTCTCTTCCAATTGTTCTTTGAAGTTTTTGTCCATAGGTTTTGGGACTGATTCCCTCTTCTTTCTTGAAGTTTTGAAGAAGACTTGAGGCTTTACAAACCCTCCCAAGCCACGAACCCTTCCATAGCGTTCTTGGCTTCCTAAGGCAGTGGTTAGCACATCATTCATTCCAGAAGATTTGAACTGTCCTTGAATTTTTTCCCAACAAGTCATCCTACAATTAGAGACATAACAAATCAATCCAAAAACCACAATTTTATTTATCTAGGAAATATTTAGATTGAATAAAACTAAACATTTACAATTTTTTCGGCGACTTTTGATGTCTCCACATTTGTTATGTTGCCAGATTTGTCTTCCCGGGCTTTACGCCAAAGCACCGATCTATCAACTTCTTCATCTTCAGCAATAATGTTTTTCTCTCTCTACAATTTCAAAATTTATCATCTTAAGAACATGAAGAACTTGATGAAAATGAGAAATAGAATGCTTCTGATGTCTCCACATTTGTTATGTTGCCAGATTTGTCTTCCCGGGCTTTACGCCAAAGCACCGATCTATCAACTTCTTCATCTTCAGCAATTATGTTTTTTTCTCTCTACAATTTCAAAATTTATCAGCTTAAGAATATGAAGAACTTGATGAAAATGAGAAATAGAATGCTCTATATCTTACCAGTTCAGCCTCCAAGACGATGTAACCCTTGCGAGACATTCTGTGGTGATATTTAAAATGCATGGTCCGTTTTTTTGTTTTTCGTGAGTAACCTATATCATTGTGTTCTTCAGTTAAGTATGGAAATTATTAATTCTTAAAGAAAACATGAAAATTCTTAAAGTACCTCTCATGATGGATCTAGTCTCTTAAAGAAAAAATGAAAATTCTTAAAGTACCTCCCATGATGGATCTAGTCTCGCATCCACAAATGCTTTCCAATCTGCTATTGGGAAATGATACTGACTTGGTGGAGAAATCAACTTTTCAGCATTTTTTCTTTTCGGCCAAACAAATCTGCTAGTCAATTTGTTTTTGAAATCTTGCCACTTTTGAGCTGCTGAACTCATCACTCTCTCTGTTCTAGCATAATAAAAAAATATTCATTTTATCGAATCATATCCAAGTACATTATAAACATACAAAATAAATATAGCAATCTATTAAAGTGTGCTATAAAAATTGATATGACATAACAAAATATAAACTACTGCAAGGATTTAACTAAATACATGGAAAATAAAGTAGAAATTGCCAAACTCCTTTAATTTGCCAAAAAAACCGAAATATTGTAAGTAAATCACTTGACAAAGATGAAGAATACAAATTCTAGCAATAGTGGCAGAATTAAATCATTTCTGGAATACACATACCATGTTTTGCTTAAGTTGAAATAGAAATCAACAAATTAAGTAGATTGAACAATGGAAACAATAAATTTATAAATACATGCTAAGGTCAAGTTTATTACTGTAATACAAAGAATTTTAAAAACCTGCAGTTTTGGCTATTTATGGACATTATTGGTTGGATTCCTGTCTCCATCATCCGCTTTTTCCATGTATGAATCGTTAGATTTAAATACATATGCAGCAAATATTCAAATATGCCAAATCAGTAAAGATGCAAATGTGCCACATAAAATTCCAGATTTTGATATCAGAACTCGGCTAGATCTTGAAACATTTGAGTTTAAAATCTACTAACCAAAATGTAAATTTTCTGCAAAGTTTATAATAAAACAATATTTAATTAAGAATCCCTAATATAATGATTTAGTGACTCTATTGAGAATACGTGAGAGATAAGATCATAAGACATTGAAACTCGTAATAAATTCATTATCACCTGCAATATCAAAACAAACAAACAAATTTGATATGATCACTAATATAAAGCAATATAATAAATTATAGACCATAAACTTATTCATTGTTAAAAGCAAACCAAATGAAGTCGAGGGCGAGTAAATCTGATCCATTGAATTGAGTATGTCATTTCTACAAATACTTTGTTTGCAACTAGTATCCTTCATCTTTTGAGAAAAAAGCACAAATAAAATTCATAACAAACAAACAGAAAATCATAAATAATATGTTTATCCGTTAGACACTAACCAAGTAATTTTTAAATTTGGTTCAATAAATATAGAAAGTGTAATACCCATGTCAAAAATGGTTATTCGAGAGACATGATAAGATAGAGGATAAGAAATAAATAACATGGGCAGAGATAAAAGCATGGATTGAAAACAGGGTGCCACATATAGCTGACTGTGGATGAACACATATAATAAAATTTATTAGCATCCCTCAAATTCTAACACTAAAACATATATCATATATTTAACAATTATTGTAAATATTTGTACTTAATGTATTTTTGAAAAATTTACAATAAAGAGAGTTGACTTACTTACACTTAATCATTCTCTATTAAGTAGGAATATGTATTTGAAAACCACGTTTCTTACACCATATTGACGCTCTAAATTCCTGTCTTTTACCAAAATTTTTGTAGAATTTGGTGAGACTCCTCTTGAAAGTGCCACATATAGTTGACCGTGGCTGAACACATGGTTACGCAAAAAGATGTCAATATTTGGGATTGTTTGACCTTGTGCTTTGTTTATTGTCAAAGAAAAAGTAAACCTTATGGGAAACTTTCGACGTGTCAACTCAAATGGTAATCCAGAATTATCTTCACTTTTCAAGGGTATTCTATGTAGAAAGAATCTGGTACCCTTGTAAGGATTTGTTATGATCTCAACATCTATAAAATTTCTACCAAGATTGCGACATGTTAATCTTGTTCCATTGCATAGGCCAAGTTCAGGCACAACATTTCTCAAGATCGTGATAGGACTTCCTACTTTCAATATGATTTTATGTGGTGGCATACCACTTGGACTAAGGGAATTCAAAAATTCTTCTTGAAAAAGGTCGTGATTTTCGTCTTCTACACTATCCCAAGAGGTACACTCTTTTTCTTCTCCAGGAAACTTGAGAATGAGCATTTGATTAATATTGTTGACATCAACATTTTTTGATGCGATAATGGCTCTATAAACCATATAGTTTTCATCATTAACATGATTTATCATATTAGGAAAAACAGAATCAATCAACATCTAAATTGATTGTTCACCATCTCATGGAATGATAATTGAATCTGTTAATTTTATAAAATAACGATTCACGGTATGTTGCAATCCATCACCTATGCACAACAGAAATTGCGAGAACTAAATATCTTGAGCATATCTCATATTTTGTTGAATGTGTATTATCCTTACGCAATGTCAAAATGTTGACCTTGAAATAGTTGCAGCAATTTGTTCTGCCTTCGACCCTCGTTTAACAACCGGTAAAACTTGTTGAAAATCGCCACTAAAAACCATTGTCTTCTTCCTTCCAAATGCTATTTGATTTTCCATAATATCTTGGAAACTCTTACTGACGGATTCAAAAGCATAGCGATTTGCCATTGGAGCCTCGTCCCATGCTATAGCTGATGCACGCCTTATTAGATCTGCAAATTCTCTCTGTTTTTTTATTTTGCAAAGTGTTGATGCGGTTGGTCTACGTGGAATTTGAAAAAATGAATGTGCATTTCTTCCACCTGACCACAATGTCGCAGCTATTCCAGATGTTGCTACCACAACTATAATTTTACCCATTTTTCTGAAATGTGCCAACATTGAGCAGTATAAAAAAGTATTACCAATAACGTCAGGACCATCAATGAGGAAAGTTTTGATTGGTTATGCATAATACTTTCTATGATGGTGTCAAACGCAATCCTCTGTTGAGCATTCAAACATTCAATAGATCTCAAATCATCATAAAAAATCTGATAAGAAAGTTAATCCTCAATTATTCTTGGTAGCAGTTCGTCTTCTAAAAACTCAGCACTTATTGATGGTAAATCAAAATCATCAAGTTTCTTTTGTACTGATGCAACAACATTCGTATATCAAGCAATAACTTATTGACGAGTAAGTTAATTGATGAAATTTCTTTACCATAATCTTCAAACATGCAAGGATGGAACTCATCCTAGAGTTCTCGAATTATTGTTGGTTGACAAAACACTAGTATGGATACAAATAACCTTCTCAATGAAGATGTCGTTCTAACAGAGCGTGCTTCTTGCAGACATTGTTTTACTTAATCATCATGTTGGAGAAGTCCTCTCATTTGAGCAGACTCCTTAAATGTTAAATATGTTACTCCATTCACACTCATCAGATCTTGAAAAGATGTTGGGCCCATGACATGATTTAAAAAGATACGAAAATAAAACCACCCACCTTCAGATGGCGACACAACATATACTCTTCCAACTACTTTATTGTTGCTTCTTCGACGAATCCATTTTTTCCATATTTTATCCATATGTAATATTGTGGAAATTCTCGATATAAATACTTTCCAGTCAAGTCAGGATCACAATTTATTTTGAAAAATTCTGTATTCATAGTCTTCGAGTTGTCATCATCTGCAAGTAAATCACTTACGTGTTGTCTGGGGTCAATAAATCAAATGTTGGTTTGATGTATGTAGTTGTAACCTAATGACTAAAGTATACATCCTACTTGTGGGGACCCAGACGCTAATTCATTTCTTAATCATTCTTGGGAATAATTGGATCAATTAAATAAATTGGGTCTAAATTTTTTTTTTAAAATACCGTATGGAACATAATGTAATCAATCTGATATACATATCACAAGTTAAAAGTACAAGTCTTGTACAACATAGATCCATATCAAACTAGGGTTCAACGACTACATATCCAGTGATGAAACCTATTCTACTGCTGGGTCCGAATCTCCACGCTAATATTTTTCTCTCATCCTCTTCTTGACCCTGATCTTGTCCCACCTGTTGTCATGCACACATACAAACACAACAACAGCCGGATAACTCCGGTGAGAAACATATCCCAGTATAAACAATGTAGCATGCAATTCATATAAATATACGAAAGCATAAACATTTATAAAACATGAATCGTAATCTACGAAACATCAATCAATATAAGTCTGTAAATCAAACTCTTGACTCGACTCATCTAATCTAGGGATCCCGGCTGAATAAAAAAGCAACAACTCACCTACTCTCCACAGCTAGATGGTGGTACGTTCTTATTCCCAGACTATGGTACTCTATATCGAATATCTGCAATAGAAGCCGATCTGCTCCTAAGCACATCGATATAACCCAATGTCCAGTGACTTGGCACCTCTTCCAACTTGGCACTTCTGCCAAAGACTCTCTGTCTCACAAGCAATCATCTAATTCATACTTTCTATAAATCAATAGAACAAGCATATAAATGCAATGAATTCAAATATCTGAAAACAATAGCAACTAAGTATGTGATTTTAGGGAAACTCAGGTCATATCTGACTCGAGTTATCAATCCCAATCGAACATTGATTTATACCTTTCTTGTCGCAGTTCTGACGAAATCGAAGTCTCGAATTCGAAGCTTGTCAGTACTCAATCTGACAATAACAATAGCGAGGAGTACAATATCAATATACCACTCAAATCAATACTGGCTATAATCAGAACTCATCTAATTCTGTTTCGGCGGCATAACAGCACAATCTTGATATACCTAGCAATACAATAACAACAGATACAAATCATAATCTATAATCAATCAACAAACTCAATCTGATACCAAATCTGTATAACGTCAATCAACCCAACTCTGAAAAATCATAACAATTTCATATAATGTATGTTCTTTGATCTGTTCTCGATTCTACGATAACCCATATTTCCAGACCACATAAGAATAATCAAAGCACAATTTCTCCAATACATCAACTTCAAATCATGTCAGAAATCAATAATACTTACGTCTTTTTGTAGCTGTTGAAGAGAGGATCTTGGAACTGTGTTCGGATTCAAATTCTGAGAGACGGATCGTGCACAATCACAAATTTAAGATACAATGAGGCTTGAGGGAATTTCTAAACTTTTCCTCAGTTTCTTGGTTGTAATTGTTGAAGGAAATGACATTTGAACATATATATTTGCATGGTGAAGACATGTGGCCTATTTCTTTACGCTGCACGTCTCGCGCATATGCGCGACCTTTCTTGGCGCATATGCGCGAGACCTACTGTCTCGGGGCAACAAAAATCTTCTGCTCGCGCATATGCACGCCCTCTTCTCGTGCATATGCGCGAGACCTACTGTCTCGGCATAAGTCAAGTCCACCAGCTCGCGCATATGCGCGCCCTTTTCCCACGCATATGCGCGAGGTTCTCTGCCTGCCTCGTGCATATGCGCGCCTCGTGTCGCGCCTATGCGCGATGTGTTCTGTCCTCGCACATCACATATCACACATGCCAACTCAAATCAGGTCTCGAAGTGGTCCTTCTATAATCACATCAATGCATAATCAATAATCTCAGATTAACAGAATAAAAATCTCAGGCATTACACTACTAAACGCAAATGAGAAAATTCACCACAATGCTTCAGGCGCACAAATCCACCTTCCACCCACATCCTGTTGGATTTAATCACAATTTTGCACATTTCGTAAATCTAGTGCAATCCGATCAGGACCTTTATGGATGTACTTGTATATGTACTTGACACATTTAATTTTTCCACATACTTCAACATTAATATGACAATCATATTTTAATAAAAGCCATGGATTGTACGGGACAACCCAACCATTATCAATGAAAATGTCTTGGCCACCTTCACATCATTCCAATTCGAATTACATAGTTGGCTGTTTCCACAGAAAGATGATGGCAAAATGATTTTGGTACCAACATTTCCTGTATAATGTGTTTGATAGATATGTATAAGATGTGAGTTGTAACATATGTTGTGAAAAATAATATTTAAATCATTAAGTTATCATACCTGCATTATTTTCACCTCCATGTAAACAATCTTGCAATCCTTGGTAAAGTTCTGAATTTATATCATGTTGATTTGAACGTATCCATCGTAGTCTTTGTGTTTCAATCTTTACGTAATTGTCAACTATATATTGTTGAAGTAGACAGCCTCCTCTAAGAAGCAAAGACGGCGAATTTTCTCGTATCTGATTAAGAAGATAATTTACACTATAAGAGTATAGTCGTAAATTTAAATTTTAAATTTTTTTTAATTAAAAAGATAAAGCATAAATTACAATGTTTTTTTCACCAACCTGTAGCATATACGCATAGTAAATTTAAGCATTTTAATCATGTACCATTGATATTTTGGCTATTTATATCCCAACCATATGTACCATATGGTAGAAGGAGGGGATATTGCAAAAGATCATAACAGCCAACTACGTCTTTAACGCTGATAAGATTTCCACCCATTCTTTGTATAGAAATATCTCAACTGCTCAAAGTTTCTTGAAATTCGTTAACAATGACAGCTGCAACTTGAGATGTTGTTGGTAAACTATATTGATATTCATTAAGTTTTTGTTGCCTGATGATGAGCCTACAGTTAGGTATGTTTTGACATTTGCCAATTTTTCGAAACACGTGCACAAATGTATTGTGTTGATCAATAATTTTTTGTATCTTAAGCAGCAATTCTCGTTTTTGTTATGGATTTTCATGAAGTCTATTGTCTATATCATGATTTGCGTCTACAATCCACATCTGCATGTACCTTGGCCTACAATTCTCATTTGGTAGAAGACTTCCAATCGAGCGATCTATTGATCCATGGGCACGAATTGTGTAAATTCCATGCGTACCGGTTGCTAACGACTCATCTATGTTGACTCCCATCGATGTAAAAAAGAAAACATGATCGTATGCCCTTATGAACTGCCGAAAATGTCTACCTTCCTCGTTATCTGCATCATATACAACTCTTGGAATTCAATGGGAGAAGAGATGTGATCCAAATTTGTATTTTCATTTCTACAGCAGAATTGTGATGTTTCACCATGAAACAATAGAGCTTGACAGTGTAAACAAATTCTTGGGTCAGACAATTGCCACCGATAATTTATCTCACACTTTCACCGAAATTTCTTCCTAGGTTACGATATCGACGTGGACGTGAATATCATTGTATGTTAGTAATGAAATTCATTGAAGTTAATTCCTGCAAAAAATTTCAAATTAATCTTGAAACTAACAATTGTAAAAGAAATTGTTGCTGTAAAAGTGAACCAATAAATTATATAATAGAAATTGTTGCAAATATTCCAAAATACTTCTTTTTCTCTCCTATATCTTAATTTAAATTGTGAAATGCATAAAAGCGCTAATGAAAAAGTAATATTTATATATTTCATATTTTACGTTTAAGAAAAATATACCATATTCTAAAATAATATTTTTCTTATTTATATGAATTTTTGAAAAATGAGAATAATTATTTTAAATAAATTAAAATCTTTGTACGAAATTCTGAAAATAAGATATTAAAAAAATGTACAATGTGTTCAAATTATATTTTCCATATTTAAAAATATATTTCATGTAGGATGTTTCCTAGTTAATTTTTAAATCACCTTCTGAAACTTTTAAATGATTAAATATTAGTGCATAAAATTTTGAAAATTAAAACAAAAATAAAAGCAATCACCTGGTTGATGCACTCTCATAAATCATTAAATACTAAATGTAGAACTTGAGAGAGGAGATTGATGACAGAAGAAATAAAAAGTTTTTTACCAAAAAAGTAACACACGTGTATGTAACAAAAAGAAAATGTAGTGAAACAATTATTTAGCAAAGTAATACTAATTAATCAAACTTATTTCGATTCAATTATTTATTTTTATTTAAATGCATTGAAACATATATATTGCATCGACTATTTAGTTGAATACACTAGAGTACCTAGATGAACAGAAGTTGGTACCTTTATAATAGAATAATAAAATAAAAATAACAGTCAAAATATTCCCTTACTTTTGCTCATATATTCCCACTACAGTTCACATAATCCAAAAGGAAAAAACACATCAAGTACGACCATGGATTACCATGCACAGAATGTGGACCAACCACCGACCCTACCATTATTGATTCTCTTAATAATAATAATAATAAATACTAAAAATAAAAATAATAGTCCAAATATACCCCTACTTTTTCCCATATATTCCCACTTACTATTCACACTAATATAAAGAAAAATACATACTAAGAACAACCAATGATTAGAACGAATTCTGAACATTTGCCCCTTTACAAAGATAATAGATAGATAGAAATAGATTTGTGGAGGAATGAACGCTTAATGGAATGCCATGGTTCTCAAATGGAACTCTTCCCCACAGCACGATGGCTTTAGCTTGAAAATTTATACAAGGGATCAATATAGCGAGAGAAGAAGATCAGACGACAAACAACAGTCTCCTAACCCACTATACCATCTTGTTATCTGCTTTATGCATGGTTCTAATAACAGCAGTCACTTGCTCAATCTGATCTTCCCCAGAACAAGAAGACAGAAGAACTTTGGCGGTTCCCCCATCGGGATAGCAACCACTGTCAATCATTTCTTCAAAAATTTCTATACACCTAGTGTACTGTTTCATTCTAGAGTAAGCACCGAGTCTAGAGGTCCAGGTCACGACGTCTGGCCTCAAGTTCTTATAGGAAAGTGACATAAAAAGCTCTTCCATTTTCTGAAGAAACCCAGCCCGTCCATATATGTTGATCAAGATGTTGTAAGTGCTGATATCAAGTCTGCATGCTCCATTCTCCATCGCACTCAATACCTGTTCCATTTTCTCAAAATGACCTAGCCGGCCGTATAGATTCAGCATCGTGTTGAGGATAAAAGTATCTGGCGCGAGCCCAAACTTGTGCATATGTTTAACAATTTCTTCACATTTGGATGAGTTGCCCATTCTTGAGTAGGATGATAAAAGCAATGTGAAGGATTTCATGGTAGGTGCTATTTCGAGGCGAATCATTTCATCAAAGACAGCTTGTGCACCTGAAATGAAAAAAAAAAAGTTTTAGAAACTAAAAATAGAGTAAAGAGAAGAACATGAATACAATATTTATGCGGTTTGGAAAATGGCCTACCTCCACAAGGGAAAAATGAAACGAAAACGTACACCTTCTCGAAAAGCTCGTTCAAAACTTCGTTATTTCATGTGGACAGACTGCTAGTGATGGATAGATATTTAGAAACAATGAAAGTTCAAAACGCACAAATAACAGATGAGAAGCACCTCTTGTTCCAAAGATAGATATATATTAGTGCGCAAATTAATATTTATAGCTCCTAATCACCATTTTTTATGGCCTATAGGTGAATCGAGGAATTGAGATGAAATGCCGAAAGAAAGGGAAAAAATCGCATTGCTTCTGTGTATGGGTGTCATGCCAAGGAAAGGAAAAAAGAGCGACACACATTTTTGAGACTGTAGGCACGGCTAAGAGAGGTCTAAATGATTCAAAGCAAGAAAGAAAGCATGGACTCGTGTTGGGATTCAAGGATAAATCGTGTCTTTTGTGCAAGATTTGAAACACGATGACAACAAGAAAGAGGGAAGCAAGACCGTTAAAAAAGAAGAAAAAGAGAAAGGAAAAGGGGCCCATTTTGCTTAATTTTATGAAAGACCCGTGCATATCATGGTATTGGAGGCTCAAAATCGAAGAAAAAAACCGGAGGTTTGGCCGCTAGGGTAGCAGGGTTAATTTTTCCTTTTGGAAAGAAAGTTAAGATATTTGGGAATCTTTTCTTCCTTAGATATTGAGAAGGGGGCACCGACACAAATCTGGAGCCCCACATATTTTCAGCGATATCGAACACACCTTTCAGCCGACAATTCAAAGTTTGGAAGAGAAGAGCACGAAAGGGAAGAAGGAAGACAGAGGGAGGAAGAAAAGAAGATCAACACGGATGGACGTCGAGAGGTCAGTCTTATTACTAAAATTTGTTCTTTATTTTATTTTTGGATTGATGAGAAACATTTATCAACATAGTTTTTCATTGTAAGTATGAAGTCTATTTATTTTATCTAGATTAAGGGATCTTTCGCTCGAAATATGATTTCATTATTATTGCTTGATTGAATCCCGAATTTCTTGAGTACATGTTTTATTGTTTTTAATGCTTTCAAGATTAGCTACTTTTAAATGATTTTATATATTATATAATATAAAATCGAGAGATGAAACTATGATGAGATATAATGTCATGGATTTCGATTGAAATCGAGATATCAAATGCATGTGTGATGGCCATACTTAATCAATCAAAGTCTAAAGGTTTTCACCTAGATTTAATGTGATTGATTTATCAAACAATTCAAAGAGATTTAATTGTTATGGATTTGATATAACTTGAAATAATATATTAATTATCTAGAAAAACCCGTCACTGCATGAACATATGGAAATTCAATAAAACATAATATGAGATTTGTAAGGGATTGTAACGGTTACACCTCCTTGCTATTTTTAATTGTTTTGGTTGGAATTTGTGTTTGTCTTGTTTTATTTTTGTCTGGTTTATTTGAATTCTTCTATGTCGTAGGTTAAATGTAGTTTAAATAATTTTATTTTGTACTTGTTAGTTAGTCCTTATATATCTATGCTAGACTTGATTTCTCATCTTTCTCAAAGATACAAGTATTCAAACGTGCTCTTTCTTAATTAACAAGGCATGACAAATTTGCAAAATAAAATGAAAACACAAATGTTACCTCCATGAAGACCTGCTCTCCCATAAGCGTCAACCATTATATTGTATGAGGCTCTATCTGGTTCACATCCCATTTGATGGATAAGTGCAAAAATTTCTGCAGCACCAAAGGGAAAACCTGCACGACTGTCAAAATAGTAGATTGAGTAACTTGTCAGATGGTTCGGGTCTAAGTAAATTGTATCAACAATACCTGTAAGCTTCCATGAGGGCGTTGTATGCATATACATCAGGCTCATGACCTGCTTCTTGCAGTTGTTCAAAGATCTCTTCTGCCTTTTCACAAAGTCCATCTCTTGCTAATGCATTTACCAAAGCAGTATAAGTGCAAATATTAGGTTCACACTTTTTACTCCTCATCTCACCAAACACCTCTAAGGCCATGTAGGATTTATGTTCCTGTCAATCACGAGAAACTGAAGGTGAAATAAATGAAGCCTATACACCAAAACAAACATCTGGTAGAGAAATAACGTCTGGACGTCAAAATATATCAGTGAGCTCTACAAACTAGCACAATCAATTTCAGCATCAAGTTTGTATTTTTACTGATATGAAACTTACGATAGATGTGAGAAGTTAAATCTATCTTCGGAGGGCAGAGGCATACAAAAAGTAAGTAAAATGATGTATTACATCTAACAATATTCATCCTGGAAATGATAAAAGACATAAAGGATGACCTTTCCATATAAGTTGATCATCATTGTGTAAGTCTCAGGAGAAAGTTCACAATTCTCTCTTTTCATCCTCTGGAAAATAGTAATAGCTTGCTGAGAATTGTTTCCTTTTACAAGCCCATCAATATATGAATTATATGCAATGGTACCTGAAGATTTGATGATAAATTATGAGAAATACATGATTCAAATGTTAATATTCCTCCCCAGTTTTCATCATAATTCGATAAAACCAATAAAACATTAGCGCACTTTTTTCATAATTAATTTGATTTGTATTCAAACAGAAGTAATATCATAATTGAAAAATGTAAACTACAATTTGAAATGATTATATATTCAAATGAGGGTTGTAACATACTTTTAAAAATAAAATTAACAAGTGACTAAACTGCTATATGAAATGATGAAATTAAAACAAAAAACAATAATCCAGACCATGACATCATTTTTTTATCACTATTAGAGAGATTACTAATAACACAGTAAAAGATGTAATGATTCGCAAACCAAATCGCTCAATATTATTCTTATATATCTAATTTATGTTTAAAGAAGATAACTAGATCATTAAATGGTCACATACCTGGAGGAAGACCATTTTTTTGCATCTCAACAAAGACAGCTTCAGCATTCTCAAAGAACCCACATTTACCGTACACTTTTAAAAGAAGTGCATAAGTATCCTCTGTAGGGATGCATCGAGCTTCAAGGAGTTCAGCATAGGTGGATTCTGCCTTTTTAAAATGTAATTTTTGTCCATAAGCCTCGATAAGTAGATTATAGCAAATTACATCAGGCTTGAAAGAGCTCCTGCGTGTTAACCATTCGCAAATCTGCAAAAAGATTTATAGTCAATTCAAATAAAATTAAGTAAGCCACATAGGTAGGGTACTGAACATATTCTCGTCTCCTTTTCCCTGCGAACTGAATCAAAAATTGTTGTTTTTCATAAACTAATACATTCTCAAATAATTTTAGGCTTATTTACAATCTAAAAAAGATACAATGGTATGACAAATGTACCGATATGATTGGATCCCATTTTTTTCTGAGACGAAGTCTGACCACCACGTTGATTAAGTCATCCCAAGTGGTGTTAGTAGGAGGCAAATTTCCTAAGGAAGACCAAATTCTATCTATGCTTATGTCCTTTTGAACAAAGTCGAGAATCTGCTGGGCAATGGGGCTTAGCACAGGAAAAATTCCATTAACGAATCCAGATCCAAACTTCCATCCTTGGCCCCTCAAAGAACCACCTGAACAAAACGAAGGCTTCAGCATCACTGCTGACTTCACCCTGCATCTGTAAAAATCAACTCATTATTTATCACCTTTCTTTCTCGAAACCTTTTTATGATTGAAGCTTCTCAGTTTCCCACGTCTGTCAATGAAAACGCTATCACGTCGGTCAATGAAAAGGCTGTCCTTTTTCCATTTCCCGATAGATTCAACACTGCTATCTTTTCTCCGCCGCTTGTATTTAGCTTCAAGGTGTCTATGTTCATTTATAATAGAAGTTGAAGGGCATTTGACAAAGATCCTACAAATAAATAGGCAGATAAGAAATTGCTGCAGAGTAAATCAATAACATGACAGGACACTTCGAAGTTTGGATACATAGTCAAAAAAATTGTTAATCAAATCCATTGAATTCAGTTAAACCATCATTAAGTTAGAATGATAACAAGTGTTTTAAGGGCATCCAAAAAACATCAACAAGAAAAAGAACTGCATTGTTGGCCAATCGAGACGAGACTGCCATGATGAGTTTTTTACACCATACACTTCTTGGAACCGAAAAGAAAGGCAGTCTATGATACTCAACCAACAGAAATATACAAATTAAATAACTTATTTTTTGCAGACAGCAATTTAGAATGCGTGAAAGTGGTTAAAACAAAATAAAAGGGCAAGAACGAGGAATTCATCTAATGATATAATAAAAAGGAATTGAAGGTTATAAAGAGAGGAACTACAATCAAGAAGAAGAGACTTGCATGAACGCACACATAGACCACAAGATTTGATTAGTGTTTTGCTCAAATTACAGAGATTGCTTTATCTTTAGTATTCACTTTCTCAGAAAGTGTGTACATATATATAGATACATACATATATTTAGATACGCACACATACGATTAGTACAATTATAGTGTAAATAAGTAGGACATTGATTTGAATTTTTTCTGTGTAAGTTATCTAAACAATTAAAATGCCTTCGAAATTGTGGATTTCAAATGACTAAATATGAATGCACCCTTGAAGAAAAATACAAGTCCGAAAGTTATGGGGACTTTGATGATTCGATGGAAGAAGATGAACTTAATTTAGATAATTTAAAATTTTTAATCATGTTACTAATTACTATGAACTTATTAATTATTTTTTTGTTTTGACTGACATTGTGATTAATTATTTTAGGGGTGTCAAAATCAGACACGACCCACCAACCCATACGATTAAACCCGAAAAAAAATCAGATTTGGGTTTGGGGTTTGGGGTTCATGTCAGATCGGGTTGGACCCGATAGCTGACCCGAAAAAAATGATCGGGTTGGGTTAGGTTCGGTTGACCCGAAAATTTTAATTTTTTTTAAAAAATATAATTAATAAATATTACTTATATTTTTATATATTGTATGTCTGAAAAAATATTTATTGTATATTTATATCATAAATTTTCATAATTTAATATTTATTTTGAATATTTTTTATTTGATTTAGTAAATATTTATTTTTCTACAATTAGATTTTCAAATTTAAATCATATATATGAGAGAGATTTTGTTATTAAGGGTTTAAATTAAAATATTATTATTATTTTTTGAATTTTATTTAATTTTCTTCAAAAAAATTCGAAACCGGGTTGATCGGGTTGATACGGGTTCAGGTTCGGATTGAGTGTTTTCGGGTTGGCTCGGGTTTGGGTTGGGTTCGGGTTGAGCAATTTTTGAATAGTACTATTGCTCAACCTGACCCAACCCACCCAATCCACCCAAATTGACATCCTTAAATTATTTCATATTTTAATATATTTATTCTAACATAAATATTTTTTTTTTAAAATTTAAAAATGTGCGACTTGCTTCGGTAAGCCGCGCGCCGCCCTGCCTCGCGCCGTGCGCCTTGTGCCTTAGGCTTCATGGCTCTTGTCCGTCTCGATGCGCCTTGCGCCCTTAACAATATGGTAGAAAAAGGATAAAATTGATTTCTAAGGGATATGATACAACACCAGCAGCTAGACAAGCACCTCTCTATACTCACGAGCCTAAGAGCCTGACCCATTAGCACTCAAGTAGGAGCACTCTCCGCTGCCACAAGTATAAGGAAATAAAATTGCGCTTTGGCTAACAGCTATAGTTTTTGGCTTAGTGATAAGTGTTTGATCCTAAATGAAATAATTAAATACATATACTTCAAAAATTCAAAATTATGGCGAAGTAGAAGAAAACATTTACTTCATCACAATTCAAACTATGGTAAAGTCGTGCGGATCAATTATTTCGTTAACATTATACTTTGTTGTAGTAATATATAATTAAATATTTCGCTATTTGATGAAACAATAGAGGCAAATACAATATTTTATTTCACCACAATAACCAAAGTGCGAAGTAATACAACTACATTACTTCTACAATCGATGTAGATACCCCGTTAATTGACGACACAGACGTAGTAAAATACGTATTCACTTCATCAATCAATGCTACATGTGAAGTAATATAACATCATTCGTTTCATTAATTTACGAAATCGTTTAAGTAAAAGACGCTTTTGAATCAATTTAATTTCGAACCAATTTTGCCTCTTTAGACCTGTCAAAGACTTCGCTTTTTTATGGGCTACGACTTTGGTTTCAATGCTAAGCACCTTTTTACTTCACGTACATCTATTTCGGTATTTATCTGTGTATTACTTTGTTTAATATTTGAAGTATATCACCGAATTTCGACTGTTGCTTTTTCTAAAACAATGAACGAACAAAAAACATGCTATTATTAGAACAAAATGGCACTGTAGCTCTCAGCGACCTTGAGCATTCTGATTGAGCCATTCATGACCTTGTATTGTAAGCAATTGTACATACTTTAGCTCACGTGATTTCTTCTATTCCGACCCTTGTATAGTATCATAGTTAGTATCTACTGAGTCGGATGACTAACCATTAGTGTTGAGCGGCCTTCAGTAAATTCAAAATTTTAGAACATGGCACTAATTAAAGAAATGTTGTGAGAATAAATTTTATGACTCTAGGTATTAAAGGGAACAGTTTGTGCTAGAAACCATGCACGTACAGCTGAGATGTATAGTATGTTATCAAGCAATACTTATATTTTCTAGGTACTATTAACGTGTACTACCGTATGTGGAATATCTGTAAGATACTTATGAAGTTTCTATATTGGCTAGCTAGGCAACAGTTTTAAGATTTCTGGGATGAAATCCTTTAGATAGGGGGTGAGTTGTAATGCCTAAAGCTATATATAACATGTCAGATACAAGTCACAAGCATTTTAAATTAAGAATTTAATAGTAATGGCTCCTTGCTATGTACTTGGGCTAACTGTATAGTCTTGTATATAAAATAAATTTTGGTCACCCCTCTTACCATCTACCTAGACCAACCATATAAGAATAGTAAATTCGTTATTGTTGAACCTGTCATCTTCTACCTCTGCATCACTGGGTTCTTGAATCAACAGTTTCTGTCGGTCATCATCCTTGATATTTTCTTGGAGTTCCTCGAACTTGGCTTGACATCTTGAAGTGGAAATCGAAATCCCATCGAACCCACAAGTTCTTGAACGAAACAGGAACGTAGAAAAATGGGCGGTGGTGGGAACTTTGGGAACACAAGCAATGCAACCAGCGAGGTTTGAATATGCGGCAGCCATCTTCACTCTGCTTGTTTTCACGCACAGCCTTTGCTTTGGAGGGGATAATATCAATAATCCTTCATTCAACCAATAATTGAGTCCCACGTAAGCCCAGAACTTGGGATACTGAATTAATTTTGTCGGAGAAAAACAACTATTGAATATTAATATATTCTTTTAAATATTTTCACATTATTTTTTTTATCACACATGTTCACATTAAATTATTAACGTTAACTTGAAATTTATTTTTTCATTACTTCAAAAATTATTATATAGTGTATTAATTCGATAAAAATTCAACCTTAACTCAAATTATTATTATATTGATCATACAGAATTATAATGAAAATATCCCAAACCACAAATTTATCGCAATTACAAAAAAAAAAAATCTTTTATTTGAAGATGAAGAACTGAATTGAAATGAAAATGAAATCCTTCTTTATTCTGTAAAAATATTTACAAAGATCTGATACAAATTGAACTCGAGCTACGCTTAAATACATGTGTGGAAAATCAGAGAAGTAAAGTAGAATTGAACACGACTTAACAAATGCGACTTATATTCTATTACTCCCCTCATCGAGAATGAATATTTTGAATGCCCATCTTGACTTGTAATCTTGCTGGAAAAAGTGGCTTTGTAAGTAAGTTGGCAGCAGTAATTGAGAAGAAACATGCATCATTTCAAGGAGACCCAGCTTGAATCTTTTCCTGAACAATATGACAATCGATCTTGATGTGTTTAGTTCTTTCATGAAAGATCATTGATACTCCCATAAGAGCCCGGGTCATGGATGACCCGAGAACCTAAATGGATAGCCCAAATCAGAGTCAATATACAAAAAATCTTCCTCAGCAGTCAGGCATGGAGGTGCCCGGTATATTATCTCCCCGGGCAATCAAGACCCCGGGCTCTCATGCAAGCTCCCGAGAACTCTTACCCGGGCTACCTCGAGAAGCGCATTACACTCGAGTGTATCAATATGGGCAATCCTATCTGTCAGAGCGACATGAGTTTGGTATGTCAGAGAAGTCATCAGAAGTAGGGTACGGGCAGCCGCCTTACCATACTTAGCATGTGGGCACTGAAAACAAGGTAATGATGAGATCTCTTACTATACATAGCAGGTATATTTCTCATTTACGGATTCTGGAATTTTCCATTCTCAAACAATCACGTATATCACCACATATACAAGCCATTTTACCTTTCTTCTTCACCTGCTGATTTAAGCATCGGAGTGGTTACGTCGGACACTCCTCCGACGCCCATTCACGAGTTCCTCTACTTGTTTGCAGGTTACAGTGGAAGCCATTATCCTGACTCAAACTTCTTAAACACAAAATTATCCCTATCATCCGGTGGATTGCCCACATATCTCATACTCGATTCACCCGGAGATCATCATTGGCGCCGTCTGTGAGAAATTGAGTTTGAGGCGTTGATATGACTCATACAAGAAAAACTAATCAGGACACTTCTCGGGCTCCTGGAGATGGTGCACTTACTTCGGGACAAGGTGGTGTGCCTCCCACAGGACCTCCGAATCTTATTACTATGTCCCCGGAGGAATTGGCTCGGATTGTATCGGAGGCAGTGGAGAAAGTGGTAGCCATGAGAGAATCTTCTCATCACGTTACCTCGCCGGGAGAGGAGCAGGAGCAAGAGCAAGAAATAGGAGAGGATGAGGTGAGAGAAGAAGAGGGGGAGTCCAGTGGCGGGTCCAAATCCGCGACTGTGGCGGAAGAGTTGTAGGAGTTGAGGCAGAAGATGAAGATCTTGGAGGGACAGTTGGAAGGCCGGGGTCATCTCGGGTAGTTGTCAAAGGATGCCCGTTTGCTGAAATTATTGTCCGGGAACCTCTTCCTGAGAATTTTAAATCTGCCAAAGTCAAGGATTATGATGGCAATGCAGACCCTGATGAACATCTGGTCAGATTTGAGAATATGGCCATGTTGCATTGTTATACCGATCGAATTAAGTGCAAGGTATTCTTGACAAATCTGGTAGATTCTACTCGGAGGTGGTTTGAGGGATTGACCCCTCAAAGTATTCATTCTTTCAAGGACTTCCAGAATGTGTTTTTACACCATTTTAGTAGCAACAAAAAGTACAAAAAGACTGCATTTAGTCTTTTTGAAGTTAAACAGAGTCAAGAAGAGAGCCTCAGGGCTAATATTAGAAGGTTTAACAGAGTTGTTTTGGATGTCCCCAATTGTGCCACCGAGACAACTGCATTAGTTTTGGTCCCTAGGATCTCAAGGGTGTGAACCTTCCTCATAATGACGTCCTGGTGATCCAAGCCCGAATAGCCAACTATGATATTTTGAGAGTTTTTGTGGATTCAGGTAGTTCTGTTAATGTCATTTTCAAGGACGCCCTGATACAAATGGATTTGCAGGGATATCAGTTGGAGACTGTGGAGACCGCGCTCTTCGGCTTTGCTGGACATACTGTTTATCCAGAAGGGGAGATTGTCCTGCCTCTGACTCTAGGCACTCGAGAACTCAAAAAGACGGTGATGACTACTTTCACTGTGGTGGATGTCCCGTCATCATATAATATCATTTTGGGACGGCTAGCCATGAATGAGTTAAGGGCTGTGGCCTCCACTTACCACCAAAAGATTAAGTTCCCTGTGGGAAGCCGAATAGGGGAAGTCCGGGGATATCAACTTTCTTCCCGGAAGTGTTATGTAGAGGAGGTCCGGGGGGACCAAAAGAGGGCGAGGAGGGAAGGGAAGAGAGTCCAGAGTTGTGGAAAGATGGAGAGGGAATTGGAGAAGGGAGAAGCACAGTTTGAGGCAGAGGAAGAACATGAGGTGGTGGAGATTGAGCCAGACAAAGAAATCCGGGTGGCCCGAGACCTTGACTCATCCACCCAAGTTAGTTTGATAAATTTGTTTAAAAACTAATTTTAATGTTTTTGCCTGGTCCCAACAGGAGTTGACAGGAATCTCACTCCTAATAGTAGAGCATCACTTGAACATACTCCCAAGATCTCATCCTGTGAAGTAAAAGAAGAGACACTTTGGTCCTGAGAAGGACAAAGTGATTGATGTACAGTTGAAAGATCTGCTGCAAGCCGACCACATTCGAGAAATACAATTTCCTACCTGGCTATCGAATGTGGTACTAGTGCCAAAGTCCACCGAAAAGTGGAGAATGTGCGTGGATTTCAGGGACCTCAACAAAGCTTGTCCCAAGGACCATTATCCCCTACCAAGGATTGATCATTTGGTGGATTCTACTTCCGGATATGAACTGCTGAGCTTCATGGATGCTTATCAGAGGTATCATCAAATTCCCCTGGCCAAAGGAGATCAAGAGAAGGCCAGTTTCATCACCTCGGGATGCACATTCTGTTATATTGTCACGCCTTTCGGGTTGAAAAATTCTGGGGCCACTTACCAGCGTCTCATGAACAGACTGTTTGAAAAGCAGTTGGACGGAAATATGGAAGTGTATGTGGATGATATCTTGGGTAAGTCCAAGGAGGTTGCTGGGTTCATCTCTGATTTGGAAGAGACTTTTGCCACTCTCATGCAATATGGGATAAAGCTCAACTCGGCCAAATGTATTTTTGGCGTAAAGAGTGGTAAATTTTTGGGTTTTGTAGTGACAGATCGGGGGATCGAGGTGAATCAGGAGAAGGTCAAGTCTGTATTGTACATGCCACCTCATCGATCCGTCAAAGAAGTGCAGAAGCTGACCTGGAGAATTGCTTCTCTTTCTCGGTTTATATCCCAGTCAGCACACATGAGTTATCCTTTTATTCCAGGTCCTACAGAAGTCCCAGTTGTTTGGATGGGATGAGAAGTGTGAACAAACCTTTCGGGATCTTAAGATTCATCTGGCAGAGCTTCCTATCCTCGTAAAGCCAGAACCTGGGGAGAAATTGATTACCTATCTTTCCACTACAGAGTATGCTGTCAGCTCGGTACTGATAAAAAAAGAAGGCTCTGATCAAAAGTTTGTCTATTATGTCAGCCATGCTCTGAGAGACCCCGAGCTACGTTACAGTGAGGTGGAAAAAATATCCTTGGCTTTGGTCATAACTGCCCGGAAACTGTGACCTTATTTTATGTCGCATCAAATCATTGTGCTTACTAATAGTCCTCTTGGGAGGATTACGACTCATTCGGAAGTATCCGGGCGGATGATCAAGTGGACAGTGGAGTTGTGCGAATACGATATGGAATATAGGCCCCAGGTGGCCATCAAAACACAAGCTTTATCAGATTTCTTGTCAGAAATGGTGCAGCCTGATGTAGAAGAAGTGTGGAGGGTATTTGTTGATGGGGCATCTAGCTTTTCGGGGTGTGGGGTGGGAGTAGTAATCATAGCTCCCCCGGGAGAGAAGATTAAACTGGCATTAAAAATTGATTCTCGGGTGACTAATAATGAGGCAGAGTACGAGGCTGTTCTTGCCGATATCTGAGCTGCCCGGGAAGTTGGAGCTTCTCGGATCATTTTGTACTCTGATTCAAAGCTGATCACTCAACAGATAAACGGTGTTTATGAGGCTAAGGATGACAGGATGCTTAAATATCTCAAACTCATAAAAACCCAGGCAGAAATTTTTGTGGATTGGAGTATTGAACAAGTACCCCGAGAAGAGAACGAGGAAGCAGATGCTTTGGCGAAAATGGCTGTCTCTTTGTCAGAAATCAGTACCCAAGGAATACTGCATGTTTCCTCGCTAATCCTCTCCACTGAAGAAGAAACATTGCCAGCACTAGAGGATTCATGAATGACACCCCTAATAAAACTCATTCTGAGCAATGAATTACCTGAGGATAAAGGTCAAGCTCAGAAAATCAAGAGGCAAGCTCTTAGGTTTGTTCTCTTAAATAATATCTTGTACAGGAGATCATTTCAGGGACCTCTATTGAAATGCTTACTGGTGGGAGAGGTGAATTATGTCCTCTGGGAGATCCATGAGGGGTGTTGCGGAGAGCATCTTGGAGGAAAACCATTGGCCCGGAAAGCAATGCTTGCCGGATTCTGGTGGCCTACTATGAGTCAAGACTCTGCTAGAGTGGTCCGAGCTTGTGAAAGATGTCAACATCATTCAAATTTTAATCACAGCCCGACCACTCTCATGAAGCCTATCTGGGCCTCTTGTCCCTTTGATCAGTGGGACATGGATATTATGGGTCTCTTTCCAATTGCTCAAGCTCAAAAGAAATTTCTGCTAGTAGCAGTTGATTATTTTTCTAGGTGGGTAGAAGCCGAGCCCTTGGCAAATATTACTAAGCAGGAAGTTTTGAAGTTTCTGTGGAAAAATATTGTATGCCGATTTGGAGTCCCCATGAGGCTAATCTCATATGATGGGAGGCAGTTTCAGGGAAAGAAAATCACAGCTTGGTGCCAGGAGATGAAAATTACCCAGTCTTTCACTTCTGTTACTTATCCTCAAGCCAATGGTCAAACAGAGGTTGTGAACATGATTATTGTACAAGCATTAAAAACAAGGCTACAGAGTAAAGGAAGAGACTGGGTAGAGGAATTGCCTAGTGTTCTCTGGGCATGCAGAACTACTCCCCGGTAACATACTCAAGAGACTTTTTAAATATGGTGTATGGTTCTGAAGCAGTTCTTCTAGTTGAAATCGGACAATCTTCTGGCAGGGTAGAATCTTTCCCGGATGATAATGATCAAAGCTGGGCAATGGAATTGGATTTGGTGGAAGAAAAGAGAGAGCGAGCTCTGATTAGAATGGAAGCTTACCGGGGCCAGGTTATGAAATCATACAACAAACGAGTCTGGATCCGAGACTTCCAAATAGGAGATCTGATCATGAAGAAAGTTAATCCAGCCGGAGATGTTGGAAAATTGGAAGCTCGGTGGGAAGGCCCTTTTAAAATAACCCGAAAAGTTAGCTCGAGAGCTTTTTATCTGGAAGATGCTCAAGGACGTTCTCTCAAGAGACCCTGGAATGTATTTCATCTAAAAAAGTATTATGCTTGACTGATGTAATGATTTGTTTGAATATATAATGAAAGTTCTATTCTTCTCATAAAGTGTGTGAATATGATTGTTATATCTAAATCCAGGAGGTACAAAGCCCCGGTTAATCTACAAGTCTCGGGACATATTCCCCGGCCCAAGGCTCTGTACCTTGGTTATTAATAAGTCCAGGCAACTACACCTTGGCTTAGGGCACCACACCTCGACCATTCCCAAGTCTCGAGACATGTTCCCCGGCCCAAGGCTCTGTACCTTTGTTATTAATAAGCCCAGGGCACTACACCCTGGCTCGGGACACCACACCTCGACCATTCTCAAGTCTCGGGATATGTTCCCCGACCCAATGTTCCGTACTTTAGTTATTAGTAAGCCCAGGGCACTACACCCTGGCTCGGGGCAACACACCTCGACCATGCCCAAGTCCCGGGACATGATCCCCGACCCAGGGTTCCACACTCTGGTATTTAAACGATCCGAGCTCTGTACCTTGACTTATTAGGTCTACACCTTGAACGTTTATGAAAGTGCAAGGGTGTTTCTTCAAGTTCAATGTTCAACATCCCGGATGCTTGTTAAAATTCCTGGATAAGTTACAACACTTAGAAATTTTTTGTGATTTGTTAGTCACGAGCAGTTCTATTATTTTAAGACCGGGTATTAAGGAGTTATCAAGGCATTATTAAAAGAACAGAAAATGAAATGAAATTTCATTAAAAAGCCCAGAGGCAGGAATTACAAAGGAAAGAAAAGGGAAAAAAAAAGTACAATCCTACTCTAAGTTTGCCCGGACCCTGGCTGTTCTTCTTCGGAGTCTTCCTTCTCCATCCTTTGGGAGCGATGCAATGGCCCTTCTGAAGTCAGGAAAGTTCTCCTTATCCTTAGGCAAGAGCCCGGCCTCTTCAAATTGTTCCCGGCATTTGTCAAAACAAGTCTTGAAAAGGGGATAAGACCGATCTTCTACGGCCGCTTTGAAATCTGGAGAGAAGAGGAAGGAAGTTTGCAATTGCTCATTGTTCTTTTCAGCTTCAGCCAGGGCCCTCTCAGCGGTTTTCGCCCGGAACATTTGTCTTTCCATGCCCTCAGACAGAGATTTACTCTTGGTTTCAAGGACAACGTAATGTCTTTGTAGAGTCTCTTCTCGAATGATGACTTCATTGATGTCGTCCCGGGCCTTCTCCAGCTGTTGGTTGGCCTTGTCCAAGTCAGCACGCAAGACAGCCGCTTCGTCTACATGAAAGGCTTGAACCCGGGACAATTCCTCATGTAGTCACTCCTGAACATCCTGGAATTGCCGGGCTCAGTTATTGGAAAAGGTGGCTGTGGTGGCTATCTCTTCAAAGGCCGAGATCATCAGTTGGACACCTTGTGCAAAAGGAATTAGTAAAAAAAAAAAAAAGTCAGAGGAACTTACTGCATTGATCTTGTTGGAGCCTTCGAAGAGTTTGGGTGTGGCCCGAGAACTCCTCAGGTGCGCCTCCTCATAAGGGATAAGGAGTTGCTTGAAAATTATGAGCCCAGTTGGAGTGTCTCCCTCCAAGAAGATGTTGGCCCGGAGGGGGTTGTGCAAAAATGAGGGGCCCTTGGGAGGGCTCTTGGGTGGGCTCCTGGCGAGGAGGAGAGGTCGATTGATTTTCCTGGGAGGAGCCTTGATTTGTCTCCCGGTTACTCTCAACCAGGATCAGCTCAGGGCTTGTAATAGCCTTTCGCTTTCTTTGGAAGAGAGGAACGTGGTCTTCGGACTCTGAGGAATTCTCCCGGGGCGCCTCCCATTCTTGTTCAGTGTTTGCCTGGGATGACTCCTTCAACCGGGCCGTTTCCTCTTTAGCCAGTCTTTTCTTCTCGGCAGCCGCCTTTCAGGCTGCCATTTTCTTTTCTTTGGCTACCCTCTTAGCCTCCAACTTTTGGAGGAATGCCTCCTGCATCTTATCTGCATAAGGAAAATTAAAGTTATTAAAAGTTAATATGCAAATTGAAAATAAGAGAGGAATTAAAGGAAGAGAGAGTTACCGGGTTGAGAGCCCGAGCCAGCAACTTCGTCAATTACCCGGTCAATCGGGTCCTCTACCCGAGCACTCAAACCGTAAGCTATCAAATTTTCCTCCGATATGAGGTGGGAGGAGGAAAATTTCTGACCCTCTACCAAGTCTTGGCTTTGGGTATAAGGCTCCTCAAATTTGTAGGATTTGGGAAGAGAAGGTTGTGTAGGAAGAGAAGGGAGAAACCCGGTTAGACAAGGAAAGGGACCCGAGAGTAGAATAAAAAAGAATCGTCCTTTCCATCCCTTCTAGGAAGAAGGGATACCATCAATGAACCGAGAGTTTAGTCGGGCAGATAGGGAGACGTGGGGCCCCGAAGAATACTAAACGACAAGAATATTCAAAGTCCGGGAGACGTGAGGCCCCGACATCTTATTTAGAACCTGGAAAATTGAAGCCCTAGGCGTCTCATCCCATTTCTGGGATATTTGAAGCCCCGATGCTTTTATAATCTGGAAATGGTAATCTTTCTATGGAAGCCCAAGCATGACTCATCGGGAAAGTGAGTAAAACTCTAGCTCGACTATTTAAGAGATAAGTAGTGATACCCCATAAGAGCTCGGGTCATGGATGACCCGAGAACCTAAATGGATAGCCCAAATCAGAGTCAATATGCAAAGAATCTTCCTCAGTACTCGGGCATGGAGTGCCCGGTATATTATCGCCCCAGGCAATCAAGATCCAGGGTTCTCATGCAAGCTCCCGAGAACTCTTACCCGGGCTACCTCGAGAAGCGCATTACACTCGAGTGTATCAGTATGGGCAATCCTATCTATCAGAGCGACATGAGTTTGGCGTTTCAGAGAAGTCATCAGAAGTAGGGTATGGGCAGCTGCCTTACCATACTTAGCAGGTGGACACTTAAAACAAGGTAATGATGAGATCTCCTCCTATAAATAACATGTATATTTCTCATTTACGGATTCTGGAATTTTTCATTCTCAAACAATCACGTATATCACCAGATATATAAGCCATTTTACTTTTCTTCTTCACTTGCTGACTTAAGCATCGGAGTGGTTACGCCGGACACTCCTCCGACGCCCATTCACGAGTTCCTCTACTTGTTTGCAGGTTACAGTGGAAGCCATTATCCTGACTCAAAATTCCTAAACACAAAATTATCCTTATCATCCGGTGGAATGCCCACATATCTCATACTCGATTCACCCAGAGATCATCAATCAAATTAAAAGATATGTGAAATACCGCTCGGTCGTCAGAGAACAAGACTACTGGAAGGGGAACCTGAAAATTTAAATCAGTGAATAATGATTGACATCAGGAACCTGAACTTTATGCAGCTTGCTTGAGCCCATAAAGTGATTTATGCAGTTCATGTAGTGCATTAGGAGGCAGCAACTTCCCTTTGCGCTGTTGAAAACCAGGGGGCAAAGCCACGTATACTTTTTCATTTAAGTCACCGTGGAGAAAGGAATTATTGACATCTAACTATATTAAAAACCACCCACGTACAACAGCTAAGGCAAGGAGAATCCTGAATGGCACAGCAGAATAATTTTTGAAATAGGACAGATAGGAATTCAAATGATGCAATACACTTGATTATTTTATTTAACTTAATTGTTTTTGGATAGATAATCTGCAGATTACAAAAGCATATTTATAAACCAAGTCTCACATTTTCAAGGCTTATTAACTCCACTCTTTGACTAGCTATTCAACCTTCCTAGATGACTTTCAAAGTACTAGTAAATATTCTAGAAAATGACTCTAGAATTTACAAATTATCTTAACAATCTCCTTAATTTTTAATTTTCAATTGCTGCTTGAACTTCTCGAATTTCTCCATGGTAAATGCTTTGGTTAGAAAATCTGCAACTTGATCATATGTGTTAATGAACTCCATTTGAATATGCTCTATGTTTACTAATTCTCGAATAAAGTGATGTCGAAGTTCAACATGCTTTGAACGAGCATGAAACACTGTGTTCTTTGTCATTGCCACAACTGACATGTTATCACAATAAATTTTTGTTGGCTGACTTTGAACTTGCTCCAAGTCACCAAGAATTCTCCTTAACCAAGTTGCTTCACATGCTGCTTCTGTTGTTGCAATATACTCAGCTTTAGCTGATGATAGAGCAACTGTCTTTTGCTTTTTTGAGCTCCAAGCAATGACTTTTGGCCCAAGACAGAATATGTATCCAGAAGTGCTCTTCCAGTCATCTTGAGATCCTGCCCAATCTCTATTAGTAAACCCAACCAATTTGTTGTCTTGATCTTTGACATAATGCAGTTCAAGCTTTTTTGTTCCTTGCAAATGCCTCAGGATTCTTTTAGCAGCAGTAAAATGAACTTTGGAAGGATCATGCATAAATATTTAAACAATACCAACTGCAAATGAAATATCAGGCCTCGTATGAGTAACATAAATAAGTGATCCAACAAAACTTCGATAGATTTTTGGATCCACTTTTTCAGACCCATCATTTAGCTGCAACTTCTCACTCGGCATCATTGGAGTGCTAACATGCTTGCAATTTTCCATGCGGAATTTTTTGAGCAAATCCTCTACGTACTTTTCTTGTGAGAGAAAAATTTCTCCATTAGCTTGTCTTATTCGAATACCAAGAAAATACTTCATCATTCCATGATCAGTCATTTCGAAATATGCCATCATTTTCTCCATGAACTCCTTCAAAAAAAAATCATATTATTTCCAAAGTAAATCAAATCATCGACATATAAATATACCACTATGAAATCATTGCCATCCTTTTTCACATATAGAGCTGGTTCATTCTTTCTTCTTTCAAAACCATTCTTGAGAAAATACCCATCAATTTTGCAATTCCAAGCTCTAGGGGCTTGCTTCAAACCATACAAGGTCTTTCGTAGTTTGTAAACCTTATCTTATTTTCCTTCAATCAAGAAACCCTGTGGCTGGATAACATAAACTTCCTCTTCAAGTTCCCCATTCAAGAAAGCTGATTTAACATCTAACTAAAACACATTGAGCTCTAATTGAGCTGCAATTGCAAGAGCAGGTCTTATTGTATCCATTCGAACAACAGGAGCAAAAGTTTTATTGAAATCCACTCCAGGCTGTTGAGCATAACCCTTGGTTACGAGACAATCCTTGTGCTTTCTTATTGACCCATCTTTACCATATTTGGTCTTGTAAATCCACTTTAGAAGAATCACATCTTTTTCTTCCAGCAAATCCACTAAATCCCACGTTCTATTTTTCTCAATAATTGCAATATCTTCTTTCATTGCTTGAATCAAAACATCATTATTTTTTGCTTCATAATAGAGCTGCAGATCACTAGAGAATAACACAATATTGCAAGAATCATAAATTTCCTGCAAGGATCGTAACTTCCTTACTGGAGAATCTGGATCCGAGATTTATGAATCTGATTCCACTGAAGTAGTTTGTGAACTTTGCTGAGAAGTTCTTCGATGTGACTCATGATTGTGAAAAAATGGTGGTTCTACGAAGTCGTGAATTGGTAGACTTTGAGAAACATCTTCATTCCATTGCCAAGCAGACATTTCATCAAACACAACATCTCTTGACAGAACAAGTTGATCCTTTATTGGATTCCACAATCGATAACCTTTTGATTCATCACTCTAACCAATGAAAATCATTTTTCACCTTTCTTATCAAACTTATCTCTGCTAGAGAAATGATTTAATGCATAAAAAATGCACCCAAAATTTTCAAGTGATCGACTTGTCGTATTCTCTTACTCCATGCCTCAATTGATGTTTTATTCAAAACCGCCTTCGTGGGTGAATGATTAAGAATATACATCTTTGTATTAACATCCTCTACCCAGAATTTCTTTGTCAAACCTTTTTGTTCAAGCATGCTTCGAGCCATTTTAGAAATTGTTCGATTTTTCCTCTCTGCGACACTGTTCTACTGTGGAGTGTATTTCACTGTGAGCTTCCTTTGAATTATATTCTCCTTACAGTGATTCATGAATGCATTGTATATAAATCTCCACAACGATATGTCCTTAGAGTCTTTATCAAATAACCACTCTGATGTTCAACAAGAGCCTTAAATTGAATGAAAATCAAGAAAGCCTCTGATTTTTCACTCGAGAAATATATCCACATCATCCGAGTAAACTCATCAACAAACAATAAGAAATACCTCTTGTTGCTCACTGAACTAGTCCGAGAAGGACCAAAAATATTGGCATGAACCAATTCTAATGGAGCTCTCGCACGCCAAGCAGATTTGGGAAATGGAAACCTATGCAATTTCCCATATTTACACCCTTCACAGATTTTATTGTCTTTCTCAAGACTCGGAATTCGAACAACCATATTTTTTTTACTTTAGAAAATGTAGTCCCTTATAACTCAAGTGACCATATCTCAAATGCCAAAATAAGAATCATGACATGTTTCATGCTTAAGTGCAAAACTCTTATCAAAAGGCATGATGAGACGAAAAACTTTGTTGCTAGCCATGTCAATCTTAGCAACAGTCAAAATTTTTTTCTTATCAATAATCATGGATGCATCATCATCCAAATGAACCAAATAACCCTTTTGAATAAGTTGACCAACACTTAGCAGATTCTAAGCTAGATTTGGCATATAAAGAACATCCGAGATGTGTTTTTTGTTACCTTGCTTGGAGTAAACCTCGATGGTGCTTTCCCCTTCCACCTTTTGTATCTTGCCATCTCCAAGCTTTACCTCGGAAGAAATATTTCTGTCAAGATCTACAAAGTTGTCAAGCTTACTCTTTATGTGGTTACCACAACCACTGTCAATATACCAAACATCTTGATTTTCAGTTTCAGTACTCATGCAAGTGTAGAACATGAGATATTCTTTTTCTTCCTTTGAAATGTTGGCATGCTCTTTTCCTTGTTTCTTTTGATGCCAACAATCTCTTTGAGAATGATTAGGAATCTGGCATCTTGTACACTTGAAATAGAAATCTTTTGAATTGTGATTATCTTTCTTGCATATGATGCAATAAGGACCATCATGAGAACTTTTTTTCTCCCCACTTCTTTGTTCATCTTTTCCTCGATCATTTCACTCCCACTTTCCTTTGCCACTTTGATTTTTATTCTGTCATGAATTCTTTGAAGTCCCAAATTTATTCGGCTTCTTATCAGAAAATCCAACTTTGGATTGAAATGCCTACTCCAAAGGTTGTTTTGATGATCGATTAATTCTTTCTTCATGTTCTTGAAGAGAGCTCATTAATTCAAACATCGACAATTTGGAAAGATCCTTCGATTCTTCGATTGCTGCAACACAATGATCGAACTTTGGTAGTAAACTTCGCAAGATTTTTTCGACCACTCGTTTGTCTTGAATATTATCTCCAAGGCTTTGAATATTATTCACAATTTCTGAAACTCTGGAGAAAAAACCTTTGATATTTTCGCTTTCTTTCGTCAAAAGATTATCGAAATCTCGCCATAGAGATTGAAGCTTGATAGACACAACTTTATCATTTCCATGAAATTCTTGTTGGAAGACTTCCCATGCTTCATTTGTTTCTCTTTTGTTGAATATTCTAGGGTAGAAATATTTACTAACCCCTGGCTTTAAATACCGAAGTGCAGTAACATCTTTCTTCTGATCTTATTTGTATTTCTTTTGTTGATCTTCACTCCAATCTGCACCATCTTCAGTAGGTGGTTCTGGATAATCATTTTCAATGATATCACATAAATCTTCAGAGATGATGAAATCCATAATTTCGGTGCTCCAATAATCATAATGCTCTCCTTCAAATATGGGTACTTCTGTCGAAGAATATTTGAATATTGTGAGCTCCAAATTTCCAGCCATTGCAATATGTCGGTATTGCTACTGTAACAAAAGAGATCAAAGTGGACTTGGAATTTCTTCTCTACAGGACCCGTGTAAGGAGGCTATCAATTGCAAGAAAAATTTTGGTAATTGCTTACGTGAACACCACTAATTGATATAGGCAGGAATGATGAGTTTAAATATTTGAAATTTATTGAGATACAGAATCTTCCAAAAACCGCAAAGAAAAAGTCCAGCTCTGAACCAAATTTGAAGGTCACGGCGGAATAGTTTTTGAAGTAGGACAGATAAGAATTCAAGTGATGCAATACACTTGATTATTTTATTTAACTTAATTGTTTTTGGATAGATAATCTGCAGATTACAAAAGCATATTTATAAACCAAGTCTCACATTTTCAAGGCTTATTAACTCCACTCTTTGACTAGCTATTCAACCTTCCTAGATGACTTTCAAAAAACTAGTAAATATTCTAGAAAATGACTCCTGAAATTACAAATTATCTTAAAAATCCTTACTGTGACAAGCTTAGCAACAGAAGAAAACGTATCAAAGTAATCCATTCTCACTTGTTGAGTGTATCCTTTGGCGACTAACTTCTCCTTATACCTTTCTAAAGTCCCGTATTCCAACACTTTGCCTTGTAAACCCATTTGCACCCTCCAACACTTTTCTCGAGTGGAAAGGGAACAATTGACCAATTATCATTGTTTTCTAAAGCCCTTAGCTCATTAGTCATGGCTTGGATATGCCAAATCTTGGGAAAAATAATGTGGTTCGATGATGGAAGAAACACTGTGGACAAAGACACGATAGGAATGAGAAATTCTATGATCACTAAGCACTTACTATAAGGAATGAGCAGTGGAAGAAGGACCCATACCAGCAGCAAAACAGTATTAATCGTGCAAATGATTGGGTGTGATGGAAATTATATTTGAGCGAGTCTTGGATGATGGATTTTTTTGGAATCTCTACATAAGTATTGTCTGGGTTTGGAGTAATCTGAGTTGGCAAGAGAGTGGGAGAAAAGAAGTGGAGATGTTCATCAAGTAGAGTCTTTTTGTAAAATGAAATTTATTTTCATGGAAGACAACATCCCGATATATATATTTCATCGGTCTCTTGATTTAGGAGTTTATATGCTTTGTATCCTGATGGATAACCAAGGAAAATGGATCTGATGGCACTAGAGGAGAATTTCTAGCGATGACGCAAAAGGTTAAAGCCAAATAATAGGCAACCAAAAGATTATAAATGTTGATACAAAGGGAGTTCGTGATTCAACAACTCAAAAGGAGTCTTGCTGATGATTCGTTCAGAAGAAGTTAGATTGATGAGGTAGATTGCGGTAGCAATGCAATCACTCCAATAAATTAGAGGGATATTGGATTGAAACAGTAAGGCTCGTGCCACATTGAGTATATGTTTTTTTGAGTTCCACAAGTGAATTATGTTGAGGACGCTCAACACGTGATACAAAATGATCCCTTCAGATTTTTGAAAATCAGAAAAGCTTAGCTTAGGTGCATTATCTTTTCGTATAGACTTGATCTTGACCCCAAATTGCGTGGATATCATTTTATGGAAAGTAAGGAAAATATGTGTCGCATCTAATTTTGTTTTCAGGAAATAGAGTTTCAAAGTATCTGGTCTCGTCAAATGTGTGATGTCTTGCTCTTTAAGTATGTTTATGTGGTTTATATGATACATGAATTTGATGTTTTTATCAAATTTTATATGTTTATATGATATTGTGTATGAAATTCATGCATGTTATTTTGAGCTTCTTCGTCCATTTTGTTGCATTATGTGTGTGATCATGATGTAGATTTACGTCTAGCGGTTATGGGGAATCAACTTGGATTACATTATATATGATGAAATTGAGAGGTTTCTGAGTTTCTACACGTGGTGGTATTTTCGGGCAGGTATATTTGTTCGGCATTGTCTGGTTGTTGTTGAATATGGTTTTAGAAGTCCGCCAGTTTGGTGATAAAGCCTTGAGTTCCAATTTGTTGGTATGAGCGTCCATTCGACTTCACAAGCATGTGTGTACGTTTGTGTGTAACTTCTGAGTATTATGATGGAATATGTATGATTAGTTAGGAATCTGCACGCTCCTCAACAACTTAATGTGCTTCATATAGCCAATGAACTGCTTCTTGTCAAAAGCGGGTTTCTCCTGGAGCTTGAATGTGTCAAAAATGTCGACAACTTGCCAACGAATCCCATTCTCGATTTCCTTGAAAGGAAATGAATGCGAGAGGAGTTCACCTGAAAGCTCATCTCTATAGAGTCTATAGGCCAGCATGATTGCACTCTCCTAGATTCCTCACACACACGAAAGAGCGATCAAGAGATCTATAGAGAGAGCGATAAATGATATCTTACATATTTGTAAGAGCCCCAAATAATTAATAGGAATGTAAAAATTTTGTGCTTTTATTTTCTTTGTTTCATATACTCATGACTTTGATCTCTAAATTTTCAAACACAAGTACACACACTAAATCTTTTTTTTGTTTCAGATTATTTTTCATATATTTCAATAGTTGTGAGTGTATTAAAAAGAGTGAGACTTATTCAAAGATTAAAAATAATTGTTCTTGGACAATGAAAAATTAATTTCTTAATTTTGATTAATTATTCATTGTTGGTCAAATTAAATTATAAGAGTTGGAAAAATGAAATTTCAATTTGAATTTCTTGTTGCATTACTCTTTTTTGGTAATAATATATAATTTATTATAATAAGTTCAAGGCTTCCTCAACTATAATTCAAGGATCTGTCCTTGTTCATCCTCATCTAACTAACCCTCATTCTTATATGAGGAGGTAATGGTGAGTGTTTGGGAAGATACTCAGCAAGTAGGGGTCGATCGTGCACAAAAAATACCAAGGATACATATACATAATCAAAATCATAATTTCGATTGTAAGCATGTTGAATCTAATGCGAACAAATATACAAACATAGCATTGAAAATCATTTCATTTTCCATGGTTTAGTGATAATTCCTCTTTATATTAATTCTCTAGGAGATGATGCCAAATTAACAACTATTATAACCCATCGCATTAAGCATCAAACATCGGAATTTCATTTATCAATTCTAACTCGAATCATTGCAGTTCATTTCAAATATTTCAAATATTCTTTCGAATATCATATATAATATCGAACAATAAACGAATTCAAATATAGCATATCAAATAGAAACAAATATATCATGTAGATCGATTTTTTAAAGACATACATAAATTAATTTTTTATAAAAATTAACGTTAAGCCCAGTTACAAGAATAAGTGCGCAAAACTTTAAGAAAATTCAAATTTGGACAGTACATGCAAAAGTAAGTGATATAAATTGTGAACAATCGAGATCAAGTTTTGTAGTCGTTTGGACAAGTTTATGAACATAAAACAGTAGTGTGACATTGTCACCTAGAATCTGAGCATTTTTTCGCGGAGACTGTATACGACAATGGAATAGCTGGATTTTTTCGTTTTTGCATATGAAACATAAGATAATATATTTCAAACAGTGAAGATCATATTTGGAGCTCATTTGCAGCATTTTCTATATGATTAATAGAAGTTGTCTTGGTTCTCGCATAAAATCTGCATAGTCTTCTTGTGAAAGTTGTTTATGAAATCAAACCGTTGGATTGGGGTGAACTTTCATAACGCAGCGAGGTATATTCTGAATGGTGGAGATTGAGATACGTTCTCCATATCTATATAAATAAGTTCTAGAAAAGGACCTTCTACTTGTTGCTGAAATGCTAAGAATATGGTTGTTTATGCTCAACTTTGGGAGAGTTTTTGCTACGTTTTTTGGCGTGGTTTTTCCATTCGGCTGTTGTATATTTATAGTTGGAGGAGAGAAGCTTGAAAGGTCATTCAATCCTAGCATTATGGTCATTATTTCTTGATATAATGTTGGTTCTTGACTTTTCATTTTCTTGAAAATTAAATCTAACACTTATTCTGCATTATGGCTTGTTTGACTATCCGCAATTTCCAATCTGAAACAAATTCGAATTTTTCTTGTCACCTCCCCTTCATAGTTTGTTCAGTTCTTCACATCCCTCATTCTTTATTGGAAGTTTCGTCCTCGAAACTTGAGTCGGCTTAATCCTAAAAGATGCATGGATATTGCTTGCACATATTTTTCTCCATCTCTCGTGTAGTTTTTCTTTTTGTGCGGTTGGATCATTGTAGTTCGGCGTAGGTAATGGTGCATCGTAACAAGAAGGATTCTTGACAGAATTCGGGTATCAAACAAGATTTTTCGAATAAAATATTAAACTTATCCAAACTATAATTCATTTAGATGAGTAGGGAAGGTTCGAGATTTGTGAGTCGTTTTCATCGAGATGAACGATATTACCAAGGATTCGTAAGGCTCGTACATAGTCCAAGAGGCTATCTTTGGGATATCATCCGCCTTATTTTTCATTTGATGGTACCTTGACAACAAATCTAACTTTGGAAATATCTTGGATCCTTTTGTTTGTTCAAGTGAGTCATCGATTCTTGGTAATTTTTCTTTATTGTTATGTTATTAGCTTTCGTTGGTCGATGCCCAAACTCATACTTATGTCTTTCTTTTTGACGAACAGAATCGAGGCTCCCATGAAGATGTACTTGGTTGAATTTATTTCTTGCCAATCAACTCCTGAAGTTGTTCCTTGAGTTCAATGGGTGTCACTCAATAAGGTTTCTAAGATATAGATGCAGTTTCTGGCGTCATTAATTCTCAAATTATATCTTTCAATCAAGGATTTGGTATGCCAGTTCCTTAGGGAAGGCATCTAGGACTCGTACAACTAGAATTTCTTCAAGTCTGACTCAAGTTCCTTATTTTACCTCGTTTGTCATGTCTAGAAAAATTTCCACGCTACTCTTCATGGTTTTCCAAGTCAGAGAAAGAGATAAGAAGGTCTCTATTTCTTCGTATATTATTTATTGATTCAAAGCCTTGAAGCTTTTACGTTCATACAATGGAAATCCATCAATTTATGGTCATTGGCTAGACAATCCATTCCTAGGATAACACCAAACTCTACTATTTTGAGTTTGATTAAATTGATACATAATATTTGCATAATGATACCTACATTACAGCCTTGATGTAGCTTGTTTTGATGGTGTTACCAAAAGGTATTTCCACTCAAGGGATTCGTGAAGTGTTTCAGGTTCAAGTCATAACTCCTTTGTGACTTTCTAAGGTACGAAAGAATGAGCGAAGACAAAAATAAATTATTATAAACAAACAAGAAAGGTCTTATAAATAGAACGACACAACTTTATATGAGTATCGAAGTGTATAGGTATGAAATAAATGAGGGGGTTCGGAAATTCAATAATTCAATGTTGGGTGATTCAAAGCTTAAAAATTTGGAATTTCATTTCATTATACAAATAAATCTGATTTCTTTATTGATTTCGAAAGATATTTCATAGGGTGCAAAGAAAAATGGATGTGGATGTCCTTTTTACAACAGAAGAATGGAAGTTTAATCAATTTATAACATTTTCGTCTCCTAACTCCTCATTAGTATCTTCTTCTTGTGCGCACAACAGTTGTTGCGTATGCTCGAATGCATTTTTTTGATAGACGATTTAAGCATCTAGGTTTTGGTTGCTGAGTTCAATTTGATGCGAATAGGTCCCATTTCTTGACTGTATGCATTGAACTCTTGTTGTAATTTGTCACCAAAATCCTTTACAGCATGATAATGGTTAGACCATGCCTCAGTGGAGGCCGACATTTGATGACATATTTTTTTACCCCATTTAAGGTTCTTCTTGAAATCCTTGAGTGATTTTCAGCAAAATTCTTGTCGAGTTGTCTTACTTCCACTTAAAGGTGGTCCTTAACTTTCTTCAATATGTCTTTGTCACGAAATAAATTTGTAACGACACTATTAAGTTTCTCAAACTCACGGTCCATAATGGTCTTGCCTTGGGTTGACATTTCGATTTCTAGCTAAACTTGAGTGGCTTCAAAGTTTGGGAAAGGGTTCCTCGCCTTTGTCTGTAACACTCTTCTTGGTTTCTTTCGTGTGATGCTCGAATTTTGTTGTTGCTGGATCGAAATACCCGCAACCTGTGCTTTGAAATTATATTATTGAAAGGTGCTCGAAATCTGTTACTCCTTGATGCGCGAAAATGTTTGATCCTTGCTACTGAAATGTTGCTCGAACAAGGTGTCACTTATGCTAAAAAATGTTGCTACTAGATGATTGAAATTTTGAGATGTTTTGTTATTTTTTTTGTGTGATATTCTTCATGGTCTCGATTTTATTGATAGGGATGGAATATGAGGTGTTAAAGGCTCGTCATTATCACATTTTTATGACCACAATCATTCATTTATGTGTTGTTACAAATTAAAGGTGGAGAAGATACAAAGTGGTAAAAAAATCATTAATTTGGCCTTCAAATTTTCAAAATAGACTTAAGATGACTTTCAAACTTTCGAAAATATGAGATGTCGCATTTGATTAAAAATGCATTCTAAACTTACAAAATACAAGGTTGATTATCGTTGGCGAGTACATGGGATAGATAGACATCTCAAATGAAATGGTTTAAAATAGTTCAAGATGACAATGATAAACATAATAAGCTAAAGCAACAAAAAAATCAGGCAACCTCAATTATTTTGTGTAGTACAATGTATGGGTTGGACGATATTTTTTGAGGTTTTTCTTAAACGAAATCGATGGATATATAACCCAAACAACTATTATGATTTTGAAGAGAAAAGACATATAATCAATAATTGAACAATGCTAAAGAAAAATGGATTGAACATTCTTATTATAATTGGTGATCAAAACAAACACAATGATTTTGAACAGTCTGAAATGATGAAGATAAGTTAAATAGACTGAAAGTAGCATCAATCAAGTTGTTTGAAGTATTTCGGTGCAATACATGGGTCGAAAAGAATTTTCGAGAAATTTTTCAAAAATGAAAATTTTGGAAATCTTGATATAGATGGATAGTTCAAGTCATAAGGTTTTTGGAACATTTTATTTAATCAAATTCTGATTTTTCTACGCAAAGTTATGAGCTCTTCATGAATTTCCAAAAACGGAAAAAGACCTAGGCGCTGAAATTCCTTCTGGCGGCGCTTTGGCGTCTGTGCCTCGAATTATTGGCGTTGAGGCTCCTTCTAGCGGCTCTTAGGCTCTCGGAGCACGAATTTCTATTGATAAGGCGCTTTTCGCTCGAATATTTTGGTGCTAATGCGCCTGGTAGGTGGTTTTTAAGCTCCATGTCTGTGCAACTTTGTAATGTTTAGAAATTAAGCGACTTAACCTGACTGCATGCAAATCTAGGGTATTATTAAAAATACTTAATTAAATGTTTTAAATGCATTACATGTTCATGACATGATTAGGTATTTTACTGCATGGTTTATTAGAATTGCATAAATTAGGGTTTTTGGCAGTATTCGATGCTCGAACGAGGAACAGAGACCGATGACAGTTTAAAGAAAACATTTTTATTAAACAATTATTTTTAATTATTTAATATATGACATATTATATTGCAATTTTCGAAAATGAGCAGTTTTAGGATATTTTTACACGCCGAGTCATATTTTTAAACCCGTGTTTGATTTTTGGTAAAATGGAGGACTTTTGAGGGCTCGGGGATTATTTTTTAAAATGTACCAAAAAAAATTATTTTACGTGCATGTTATTGGGCCTAATGGACTTGTTTTAGTAGGATTTTGGGACAAGATCTCTACCCTTTAATATTTTAAAGTCTAGGCCTATTATCCCACCATTCATTCATTTTATTCTTCACTCAAACCGTAGCCTCCCCCAACAATCTCTCTCGGCCACACACCTTCCTTTCTTCAACAGGTTTGTCACGTTATTTTTCAAGAAAAATCGTAAGAGTTGTGATCCCGTACCTCCAGTGTTCGTCTCTCGCGTTGTTTGTGCGAATCTTCGAGTGTTTAGACGCTAAGGCATGCCCTATACCTCCGTTTTCTCACCTTTCAAATCCTAATACGTATTTTGATTGATCTTGCATTCCATGTTATAGATATAATGATATGCAATGGTTTTACATGCTTTTTACATGAAAATGTTGGATTTTATTCACTTGTTTCTCACGTTTTTGGCATGGATGAAGGGGCTGCCAGGTTTTGATGATTAGGGGGCGATTCACAGAAGGTTTAGAGAGGGTTTAAGTGGAAATATCAGACTTGGAACGAGGAATGTAGGGGGCGATCAGATCTTCATGTTTTTGGGCTAGGTTTTGGTCGATCGGCTTAAAGGATGTGAGCTGCAGTGCAAGGGCTGTTTCAGGCCTTGGATCAGAGCTTGATGGGTCTGAGATGTGGCCCATGGTGGCTCAAGAACAGCTGGTCGTGGTCGAGGAGCCGATCGAAGGAGCTAGAGATAGTAGTGGTTCGGCTTTGGCTTGTTCGAGTGAATCATGCACGTCTGTGTGCATGGGGCTGGGGACCATGGTTAAGTCAGTCTAGGAGGGTTCGAGGCTGGTCCGGCGTGGTTTGGGCTAGGGTCGAGATATGGGCTTGGCTTGGAGTTAGGGTTTCAATTTTTCTTCCTTTTGTTGCAGAAAATTCCAACAGTTTGCAGAGGGTTTTCGTGGATCTTGTATGGTCTGGACATGGTTGTTTTAGGTATGGTTAGGTGCCATTAAGTCATGATTTAAGTTTGGAAAATTTTGGTTGCGTTTCGGGTTGATTCGGGTTAAAATCGGGACTCCGGTCCAAGTTTTAAAACGAATTATATAATTTAATGCAGGAGCTCGAGTTTACGTCTAATAAATGATTATAAGTATGTTTTAAGGTGTATTAAGTTGATCGAATGGATTCGGGTCAAAGTTTTAAGGTCCTGGGTAAAATGGTCAAATTACGGTTTCTGTGGCAAAATGGTCATTTTGCACCCGAGTCAAGTTAGCAGTTCTGGCAGTGCTCTGACAACTGAAAATTCATGTTTAAAATGTTTATTTTATTTGAATATGGAGATTTTATGAAAATGCTGAAAATATGTTGCACGGTTGGTTTCAAGAAAATATATGTATATTCATGAATTTTTTTAAGTGATGAATATGTTGACATGTTTGAAGGAGGTGACTTGGTTGTGACTAATACGAACACGAACACGAAACATGTAAAGCAAAGGCTTAGTTGACGGGTGAGAGTGTCGCTGATATCCCCGCCTCCTGGTACCATGGTTATACGTAGATGGATCCATCGACCAACAGATGATACGAAAGTCACAACTAATTATCTGAATTCAATAAAGAAAAAATGTATAGTTTACAATGACATGATATGAATATGTTTATGTCTATGTTCAAGCTTTTAAAGATCATGGAAGTTACTTTAATTGCAGTATTTTTCACTGTTGCATGATATGTATACATTTTTTTTTATAACGGTTTAGGTGTGTTGAGTCTTTAGACTCACTAGGTGTGATTGATGCAGGTGATAATGTTGATGAGGAGATTGGAGGTGCTGAGGACTGAGTGAAATGAGTTGGGGGTGCACGGGAAACTCGAGGACCTTGTATTTTTCCGCACATTACATGGTTATATGAAAGTTATGGTTAAGGAGTATTGCAAAACGTTCATGATTTTTATGCTTTGAGGACGGGTAGATTTTTAGTAATATGTTGATGTTTTATTTTAAACAGTAAACATTTTCGTTGGTCACATTTTCAAGATTTGAACTACAGTCAAGTTTATACAGGAGTTGGTTTTATTTTAGTGTATGTATTTTCGGTTAGCAATAGTGATTGTTTTTTTAAAAAAAATCAGTAGTTTAGTAGTAGACGTTTCAAACTTTGTAGGGGTTGTTTAACATAAAAGTGCAAAAATACTAAATTTATGCGTATCAGATTTTGGTGTTGTGTGTCGGTGTTATCAACACCGTTCACAACATGCAACAAAATGTATTATTTATCACACAAAAACTTTATAAACTTGAATAAGACGGATCAAATTATGTTATACTTGTATAATGCATTAGGGAAAATTATCACTAAAAAACTTGTAAATCGTTTAAAAAACCCAATTATAATGACACATATATAAACTAGATTCTTTGACAACCCTAGGAAATAAATTGCATCTAAATAAACCAAATAAAATCACATATGCAAATATTGTGTCGCTTAAAACAGAAATCGTCGAGAACTCTTCAAGCAACACTCCACACGAGTGTCTTCCTTCGAATGTGTTCAACACGGATCAGCAACACAACAAAGCGATGAATTTATCACCAAAATTCTTCTACTCAAAAGCGTCACCACCCTCAACAACAGTTATGGTCAGTGGCTTGCACGTGTCCAAAAATCCTTCGACATCATCCTCCATTGTTTTACCTTCCAGATCATGATCAATTTTGATCTTGCCAATAGTCAGATTATGCAAACTTGTAATCCGGGCATGTTGTTTTATAAAGACATCAAATGTATCTGATTTCTCTCTAAGAAAACTTACCTAAGTAAAACGTGAGAAATCGTCAACACAGACAAATGAGTATTTCTTACCACCCACGCTCTACACTTTCCATTGAACTCATGAGATCCATGTGCAAGAGTTCAAGAAACTATGTTGTCCCAAAGTGTTACAACACTTGGTGCGGAACACGGGTTTGTTTAACTTTTTGGCATGGTCCACAAATGTACCGTTCAAAAAGGGATCATACCCTTTGGATAAGTATTCTTTTGTAGACTCATCGTTACACAATCGAGTCCTTGTTTCGAGTATATTCAAATAAAGATATTTTCTATCTAAGGCTTCAATTCTATTTATAAATTCGTTGTTTAAATTTTTCCCTCTTTGTTTATTGATATAAACCGTATGTAGTTCCTGAGCTTAAATTGGGCATACCTCCTACAACATTATACTTACTAAGGTTCTTCAATGTCTTGAAGTTTGCATGACTCAATTTTTGATGTCATAAGTCGAACTCACTTACTTTGTTATTTTGGTAAGCGTGGTATTCACCCAGTTGGTAGCAACTGTCGGCATATCTAGATCTTATTAAGTTTGAGTTGAGTTTCTCAACATGGAGCACATTGTGAAGTTTAGGAAGTTCATCCACATTAAGGTTCCTTTGCCGACAATTCTCCCTTTTGCACCACCTCCATAAGTTACATGCCCACTTCTTACTTCGACATAGTCAGTGAGGTGTTCCTTGGACCCAGTCATGAGGCGTGAGCACCCACTGTCGAAATAGCATACACCTACAATGTTAGTTTTTAATGACGTAGAAATGACATTGCATTGAATTACAGTTTTGGGCACCCAAACTTTCTTCACAGGAGGTTTCTTGACTTCGTGTTGCGCTTGTTGTTGGGCACAACCTTGGGCAACACCCGTTTTGTATGCTAGTTCATGTAGTCATCTCTCAGCTTAAAACAAAAAGGTTAGATGTGAACTGGCTTATGACTGTAATGGCAAATAAAACGATGCTTTTTTGTTTCGGCTTTTGCACTGACTTTGGCTTCTTGGTTGGAAGATTCTTCACCACAGGATCAATCTTCGAAAGGATTGGAGTGACTTTCTTTTCCTTTACAAAAACAGTTGATTGTGATCGAGAGTTGGAATTTTCTCTATGTTCATATGTACTTTTTACGTATCCAATTCCAGCTCTTCTGTCATTTCCCATCATTAGCATTGAATCAAGTTTTGTTGAACTCGAGTTGAATTCTTTTAAACTTTCTCAAGATCATCCTTGACTCTGCAAAGTTCAAGATTTTTTTTTACTTAGCACAACTTCAAGTCGAGACACACATTCTTTCAGGTCTGCATAATTTTTAGAGAGGATCGAATTTATCTTATTTATTTTGATCCAATCTTCGTATAGCTCTTCGTACATAGTCTGCACACTTTCTAAGGTGAGTTCATCCGAATCAACATCCTGGATTTCTTGATTGCTTGAGTTACTGTGAGTTTTACCATTGAGACAAAGATTTTGAAGTGGTGTTACGACCCAGTGTTGCAACACTTGAGACAACACCTAGTGGATTGACTTGCAGCCAGCGTTTTTTTTTTCAAAACCGCAGACATGGAAGAATGATCTTCTCCTTTACTGGATTCCAGTTCTTCTTATGAGTAATCATCAATCAAGGAGACTGTCATGTCTTTGTTCTTACAAAGTCTGTTTGCACATTCATTTGCATAGCGACCGAATCCAGAACATTCTCTGCATTAGACCAAATCTAGTCTCTTAAGATGTGGTCGAGCCATCAATTCATTCCTTGGTTTAAGATGTCCTTGAGAAAGTGTAGGTCTCTTATTCTTTTCAAAAATGACAGAAGAAGGTTTCGGTGGTTTAATGATTTTTGTTGGGTTAAGCGTGCATGAGTGAGAGTAGTACTGGGATGGGTGACCTCTTGGGAAGTTCTCATGCGTCAAGCTGTTGACGTTGTGTCGATTGATCAGGTTAGCTAAGTGGGCCATAAAAGAGTGACACCAAATATTGATCGGTAATAATGTCTCTGCTGAGGACATGGCTGATGATAGGGAAAGGGTGAGACTGATCTCTAAGGGATATGAGACAGCACTAGCAGATAGACACGCACCTCCTCGGACTCATGGCCCTACCCATTAAAACCCTAGTAGGTGCATTATGTGATGTCATAAGTATAAGGAAATAAAGTTGCGCCTTGGTTAACAGCTATAGCTTTTGGCCTAGTGGTAAGTGCTTGATCCTAATAATTGGTATTAGAGCGAGATCATGGGTTCAAGTCTCCCGAGAAGAATATTTCTATACTTCTTGGGGGAGAAGTTGGGTTAAGCGTGCATGAGTGAGAGTAATACTGGGATGGGTGACCTCTAGGGAAGTTCTCATACATCAAGCTGTTGACGTTGTGAGGATTGATCTGGTTGGCCAAGTGGGTCGTAAAAGAGTGACACCAGATCTTAATGGGTAATGCTGTCTTTTCTGGGGACAAGGCCGACAGTAGGGAAATGGTAAGACTGATCTCTAAGGGATATGAGACAGCACCAGCAGATAGACACGCACCTCCCCGGACTCATGGACCTAACAGCCAAACCCATTAGCACCCAAGTAGGTGTACTCTGCGCTATGACAAGTATAAGAAAATAAAGTTGCGCCTTGGCTAACAGCTATAGCTTTTGGTCTAGTGGTAAGTGCTTTATCCTAACAATTTTCTTTGTGTCTCTCATTCCTTTTAAGAAATCACCGAAATTCTTTGTAATCAGCCAGATCAAATATTCACATAGATCAGACTCATTAACTTCCCGAATCAATTCATTGAAGGACTCATCAGAAGCTTGCAGTGCAACAGCCTTCCCTTTGTCTCTTTTTTGTAAGTCTAGATTCATCTTGAATGTTTTGAGTGAGCTGATCAAATCTTCCAGGTTAAGTGTAGAAGTATCCTTAGATTCTTCAATAGCACATATTTTAATGTTGAAGCGTTCTGGAAGGGATCTCAGCACCTTGCTAAGCAATCCTTCATTCAACATAGGATCGCCAAGACTAAATGCTTCATTTGCAATGTCATGCAATCTTCGATCATATTCAACAATAGTCTCGTTCTCTTCCATTCTCAAACTTTCACATTTTGAGGTTAGTATCCTTAGTTTGGTTCTGCGTACACTCTCAGATCTTCCGCAGTGCTTCTGAAGGATATCCCATGCTTTGGCGGAGATGCAATTGGTGATTAGACTAAACATGTTGACATCAACAGAAGTGAAATAGCATTAAGCGCTTTCAAGTTGTAATTCGAGGTTTGGAATTCATCGACTGTCCACGCACTCTCGGGTTTGATGCAACTATCTCCGTCAGTGTCGAGAGTTCTAGGAGGAGACCAACCGTCCAAAACATGTAGCCAATCCTTTTCTTCGATAGATTTAATGTAAACCCTAATCTTAACTTTCCAAACACATAGTTGGATCGATCTAGAATATGTGGTCGAAAAGCAGAGTTAGTTGACAACACGTCCATTGCACTTTTGCCTGTATGAACAAAAACGTAATCCAAATCAACGCTTAGTCTATTAAGAGTTGGCTCTGATACCACTAGTAGGGGTTTTTTTAACATAAAAGTGCAAAAATACTAAATTTGTGTGTATCAGATTTTGGTGTTATATGTCGGTGTTGTCAACACCATTCACAACGTGCAGCGGGAATGTATTATTTATCACACACATAAACTTTAGTAAACACAATAAGATGGATTAAATTATGTATAAGTATAAATACTTGTACAATGCCTCAAGGAAAATTATCACTAGAAATCTTGTAAATCGTTTACAAAATCCAATAGTAGTGACACTGAAGGATAGGTTTTGTCACCTGGGAAGGTTCTTCAAACACAATATTCTCCAAGAGCTTTAATAGCTTGTGTTCTAAGAATGTATATACCGATGAATTAGATCGAGTTTGGTTTTAGACCAAGCATAAAATACTCAAAATAATCATTCGTTAAGAAAGCTGACTAATTTGAAAACGTTTTACCTTGTGTGAGCTGAATAACTGATATATGGGAGATCAGTTCTTGCATGTATCAATTCAGTTATTGGCTCGAACTGAACTAATAACGGATCAAACTGATCAAATCAGTTTGAAAACAATAGTTTAAACAGTTAAGTACACAATATATGTTTATGGATGTTCGGAGATTTCAACTGCTCCTATGTCACCCCTTCTAACACCTCGAGTAGGATCCACTAGAAGACTTTGATTTATACAATGCCTTGTACAAATCCACTCAAATTAGGACTTACACTACTGCCTAACTGAACTCCTAGCCTAAACTGAAGGCAGCACCTTCCAGCACTTGTTTAGCGTCTATGTGTTAAAGACTACATACACAAGTTTATTGTCTTTGTGTAAGACTCACTCAACTTATCAGTACGTTCTTTTTCTGCATATGTGTGAGTGATGATGTGTGTGTGTGTATCTGAGAACTGATACGAAAGTATTCTCACACACTGAGGGAAATATGCTTCTAATCTAAGCTGATAACACTTTGAAGTGTTCCCTCAAATCTGGGCTGATTGCTTCTTGTAAGCTGATATGAATTGAGCGTGCCCTTATTCTTTACACACTACTTTTTCTCTTCTATCTTTTGTTGATGGTCTTGATCTTGTATATATAGGGGCAATGTATCCGTACATCAAGACTCATCAAATTTGTCCGTTGCAATTGAATGTGCTCCTCGAAATTTGTGACTTGTCCTTTCTGACAATCATTCTGGAATTCATTGACTTTAAGCTCTGCTACAACTTTTATTATTGTACTTTGACTGGACAAATGCTTTCCTTAATGCGCACAGTTGGATTCCACTTAGATAAGCTTGTCGTCAGTTGGATTCCACTTAGATAAGCTTGTCGTCTTCTGCAAACTGGTTGATTCCTAACTGATGTTCTGAACTGGTATGTTGAACTGGACTTGAACTGGTTTGGTGAAATCAGTTGACTCGTCAGCTGAACTGATTTCACTGCTTTAGTTGAACTGGTCAGCTGGGCTCTTCATCAGTTGGGCTCTTCATCAGTTGAGCTCTTCATCAGCTGGCGGGGCTTCTGAAGGTCTTCTGCTGAACTACCTATCAGCTAGACAATCATTTGAACTGGTTCAGTTTGAGCAATCAGTTGGCACTTTTTCAGTTTGCGTCACGATAGCTTCAATTTTGGCTCGATAGATTTCTACGTACTTAGGTAAATTTATTAGAAACAAAATAACAGGTTTTGTTAACATCAAAATCAAGATTACGAACATGAAATGTTCCAACAGACACGTATAAAAACTATATTCCTTGACAACTCAAATAAATAAATTGCATCTAAATAAATCAAATAAAATCACATACGCAAATATTGTGTCGCTTAAAACAGAAATCGCCGAGAACTCTTCAAGCAACACTTCACACGAGTGTCGTCCTTCAAGTGTGTTCAACACGGATCAGCAACACAGCAAGGCGATGGATTTATCACCAAAATTCTTCTACTCAAAAGCGTTCAGCACTTTGATTTCTTCTCTGCAAAAACCTCTCGTCATGCGGCCGTCAAAGTTCTCAATATATATCATTTATTTGAACTAAAGTCCATTCCATAAAAGAGTCCTACAATATAATGGAAAACAAGATTTTCATTAAGAATAAAACTCTTTAATCAAGGATAACATATCTAGATATAAATATCAAATTAAAAACAAATCCTATAATATCTAAAGATAAATTAAATCAGATCTCATAATCTAGAAAGACAAAACACTAAATTGATATTATCAATATAGCAAAATAATTAAGGAAATAATATATTCATTTCAAAACTAATACTAAAATAGGTTCGAAGGTACTCGAAATTCTCTCAACCGAATTATGAACCCGGTTTTTCTGATACCACTTAAATGTCACACTCCGAGACCAAGGTGTATTGACACTCGGTGTTCTTTAATAATCGCACGATCGTAAAACAACAATCTTCGTAGCAATCAAATTATCAAAACCGGTCTATTTTATAAAAATAGATAATCGTCATTACAATATGATCCAAAACAACGAAATGCGAAAGCAAATTATGACTTAACAAAACTGAATTTTAATAGGATTGATCTCGAACCGGTCTTTCATCACCAGCCCCAAAACATGGTTTGTTCATTCTCATCTAACTGATCTTCATTCTTATATAAGGGGAGGGAAAGAGGATGGGTGCTTGGGGGAAACACTCAGCAAGTGCGGGTTGATCGTGCATGACAAATACCAAGGATACATATAGGTATACAAAATCATAATTTCGATTATAAGCATGATAAAGCTATTACGAACCAAAATATAAACATAGCACTGAAAATTATATCATTTTTCATGGTTTACTGATCAGTCTCTTATATATTACTAATTAACAGTTATCATACCTTACAACATCAGGGCCTTAACGAAACGTATCAAACATCGGAATTTCATTTGTCATTTCTTACTCGAATCATTACAAGACATCCAAAATAGCCAATCTGAATCAAATTCGAAATGTTCTTGTCATCTCCCCTTCATAGTTGGTTCGGGTCTTCACAATATTTGTCCTGGATACAAGCGAGGCAAAGAGGAGGGGAACTGGAGTTTGTGGTCATGTGAAATGGAAGACTTGATGAGTAGGCTTTTCTGCTTGTCCAATTCGAGTATGCTGGAGATAGTTTGAAGATGTCTTTGGAAAGAACAATAATCTGGACTGTGTAGTGAAAAAATGTTACTGATTTCAATTCATTTCTTATCATACAACACTACTGAAACAAGGATTTTGCCTACGTATGAAGGATTTTAGCCCTTATCCATTCTGTGGCCTACTTCTGCTTTTACATGATAATATTTATTGGAAATGGCCTTAGGATACCATATACCAACCCCCCAAGTAGATGGACACGTACAACATGGAATGAATTTTGAGGGTAAAAAACACTTCAAAAGGATGATTAATAAAGAGAATATATCATTATATGGACAATCCTCTGAATATAATATTCACGACTAAAACTGGCTAGCAAACCAGAAATACAATCAACCATGGAAATTATAAAATTTCTTATATGCTGCTGCATCATCGAGCAGATAGACTCAAATTCTCCGAGGTGAGAATCGAACTGACATTGACATCACGGGACGATGTTTAAGTCCGCTCATCATCTTGGTTACGTCACTGGCCCTGTGTACAGATTTTTTCCCGTTCAATGGCGAAATCAGTTTGTTTACTATCCTGGATGGCGAAAATGATCTACCAATCTTTGATGCAGTCGGCAATTTCTTGGACAAACCCACTGGTCTTGTAGGAGAAATCGAAAGTGGAGGGCCTTTAATCTTCACTTGAAACTTTGAACCAGCCGGAGGAGACTTGATTGAGAACTTGTGCGGAATACTCGTCCTTCGCCCAATCACAGGGGACAGAGTCTTGCAGAACTTTTGATGATGAGAAGTGGGAGACATCGAAAGGAATAATGGGTTCGGAAACAATACTGTCTTTCTAGCCCATGGTGCATTCCTTGGGGATACTCGATTAGCTATATACCTAGAGTTTTCTTTGTCACACTCCCTTTTGTCAGCCGGTGAAACCTTGAAGTTTATTCGGGATCTTGCCCGTTGGATAAGCGGGATGTTGGATTGGGATCGGATTGTTCGCAATACGGCTTGTTTCTCTTTCTTTCTTCGTTCATGGATCTTGGAATCATCTGCATTCAACCTGTGTTTCCTCTTTTCGGTGATTGGAGTTTTTGGGTCATCTTTAATGGCGACTGATTCCACTATATTCCTTGCAAATTGACTTGCTTTCATGATTTCTCCAATTGTTTCTCCTAAAAGCATAGCTGGAAGCGACATTCGTCTCCATTCCTCTGCACACCACAACTCATTTTTGTCATACAACCAACTGAATCAGAGACCAACCACAACATGTTTATAAAAAAATGTAAAAGAACCTGTGTTATCTATTAGCATTTTTCCTGGAGAAGATCTTCGGGAATTAACATTTTTCATCCTTCAAAATTTATAATCAAACAACAAATAAAATCAATGGGTGCTGAAAAAATCTTCAAACTTTCAGACGAACCAAGTTCCCGATTAGCCGTACCTCGTGCGCTGCTGTTTACAGCGTGGACTAAGACTCTCACCTGAACTCACTTTCTTCCCGCCATTCACTGCGTATTGAAGCTCTTGCAATCGAGCCATACACTTATCCACCTTCGATACCACACACAAATCACCACTTCTTCTCCAAATCCAGAATATGTTAACATGATATGATAAAAGCAAACAGAAATGGGTACCTTTTTAACTGTTTCTCTGAGAAGAGAGGGACTGAGAGGTGGCATCGCCGCCGCCAATCTCCGCTGCTGCTTCGGTGGGCTTCTTGCAACCATTTTTTCAACTCTCTGTCCGGATTTGTGTGTGCTTTTCTCGGCCTCCCGAGTGAAGGGAAGTGTAACAACAAAATTATATTGGAGCAGCTCACTTTTGGAGTAACGGATACAATGACGCGTGTTTTTGTAACGGTCGAATCGACATTTAAATTAATTAATTAATTAATAATATTTCCACTTTGACTCTGATTTTACTTTATTTAAATTCCATTTAATGATTAATTCAATTTTCAATTAAATTACTTAATTTATTCTTAATATTTACCTATTATCACTTTCACCATTTAAAATTATGTCACGGATTCAAATAGACACACTTGAAAAAACTTACCACAATTATTTGAGATATAGATGGAAATCTTTTTTTCTATTGATTCATCCTGAAATCAAATTAAAACTTAAAGGGAAAATTGGTTTTAAATCCCCAAACTTAAACTTAAATTTATCCTAACTCCGTATACCCAAAAACTTTCGCCCAAATTCCCTAAAAAGTTTAAAGTTGACAAAAATACCCTTACCTATTTAATGATTGATTTTCTGGGACGAAAATGGTATCAGAGCCGAGGTAAAAATTATTTCAAACATACAAATTTATTATTATCAAGTAATTAAATATTTGAGGAGGAGGATTTTTCAATTAACATGAATCCGAACCCAAGTTCGAGAATAACTTTTTACAGGATTTATTCTAGAGTCTTAAGGTAAACTTATGATTCAAAATAACATGTTTTTAGAAATAGTACCGGATTTCTCTAAACTCTTTGGAGATCTTAGATAAATTCAGAAGACGGTACAAAATTATGGCAATATGTTGTATTATGTACCACAAAATGTGGAGAAAATCCTTGAAAATCAGGAAGAAATTCTTGGAATATTAAAGGATATTCGAACAAGAATTCAAAATTTAGAACAACAACCAAGTTCTAATAAAAGGACTTCAGAAGCAAGGTTACCACCATCCTTTGGTACTGAACTCTTATTACATCAAAGAGGAAAGACCAGTGTGATGCCAAAACCTTTAACTGAAGAAGAAAAGATGATCAATCTAATCAAAACAGTCTCAGAAAAGAAATTAATCTGATGACAACGTTAGAAAGGATTGGTCTAGAGGATCTACAAGAGCTTGCAGAATCTTTTGCAAATTTCATGGTTGTAGATTTAAAGATGATCACAACTGGTGGTGAACAACCTACCATAACCTGGTCATCTTCGCAAGAACCACCAAGAGAATGTGTGGGATTTCAGAATATAAATATGAGGGAATCTCAACCGGACTTTTATACTTGTGGAGAATCACATCCAGCGGGAAAAGGTCAAGGAAGAATCAAATTCCTTTGCACCAAACGTCTTATGGAAAATCTGTTTTAGAACCTATACATCCTTATAGGGTTATGCTTAACCTATATGTATTAGATTTAAAAAACAGAGAAGATCTCATAGATGATTAGACATCCGCTATGAGAATCGCAGCAGGCATACTTGATCTCCATAGAGAATGATTCATTAAACTTCTGGAAATGATTCTTATAGGATCAGTCAAAATTGCTTGGGATATGACTTCGTTAGAGACCAAAGAGTCAGTCCTACCATGAGAATCTCTCAGTGAGATAGCTGGAAGAATGACTACCCTGTTTAAAGCACAATTTATAGGGGTAGACTATTTTAACAGTCAAGATACAGAGAAGAAAAAAAAATGCACTCAAGCTCTGTATGTCTTGAATTACATGATATATGTTTAGTGGATGAATATATTATGTTATTCACTAAATATAGATGGAATTCAGGGGTCGAAGAAGATATAGTAATGCAGCTTTTCTTCGCCAAAATGCCAAGTCCCTGGAGAGAAATGCTCATAAGGGAATATGTACCTGGAAATCCAGATACATTGGCACGAAGAGCCTCTTTCCTTAAAGAAAAACCCGTAGAATGGTGCCATTTGGCAGCATTACAAAATAATTACAAACTTTTAAGGGGTATTAACAAACATACTCCTTTGTGTTGTAAAGAAAATGATCTTCCAATGATTATTGGAAGTAAACCATAGAAGCATAAGAGTAAAAGTTTGAGAACTCATTCTTATGCTAGAAGTGGAAGGAGTTCTTGGAAACCAAGAACAGTTTGGTCTAGACAAAAAGCCAGATCTTATAAATCTGGGCAAAGAAGTGGACCATCAAGAAGTAGGATATCCTCCCAAGCATCGAGTACATCTCGAAGCACAGGAAGGACACCTACGAAGAAAACTTTCAGAAGAGCTCATACTCGAGCTAATGAAAGTTTCAAAGATTGCAATTGCTGGACTTGTGGAATAAGAGGTCATATCTCGACCAACTGTCCAGAAAAGGAAAAGAGAGGTATTAAACGTTTCGATCCAAGCCCGGATACTGAAGAAGCAGTTTATTATCAAGATCTTATTCAAGTATACCGATTTGAGGATATTGTCTCAGATGAAAGTATATATGAAGAAGAAGAAGTCTTGAGTCAGGGAGAATCTAATGGAACAGAATCGGAATCTGACTGAAGACGAGATGTTTTGAAGACGAGATGTTTCGACACGAAACACATGAGAACTTGTCTGGTTTCTTTAGTCAGACAACAATATCTCACAACATGGTCCAAAAGATTATGAAAGAAAATCCTAGTCTACAGATATATCAAGGATTCTCTGCAGGACTGGTAGAAAAATTCTTAGGAAATCTTGGCCTAAGAAACAGAAAGCATCATCTAATATATAAAGTTTCCAGAAGAGAAATGACAATTTCAATGGAACTTACAGGAAATAGAATGGAGATGCAACTAATTCCTTCTAAAGAAATTAAGGAGGAATTACAAAAACTCAAGATAGAAGTAGCACGAACCATGTCCTGGATTCATATTGGAGCAATCCAGATTATGATAAAAGCTACTTTCAAAGAAGGAATAGATTCACCCATTGATATTTCTATAAGCGATAAACGAATGGGGAACCTTCAAGATTCAATACTGGGAACTATCTCAGGAAATCTCTGCGCAGGAAAGTTTGTAGGAGTAATCTATCCAAGAATAGTCTATAACCTATCAGATCGAGATTTCAGCCGAGCCTTGATATTACTTCAAAACTTCAAGGAAAAAAAGCTGATGAAAGAAGGTAATAGACCATATTCTATTACCTATCAGATTTCATATGCTCTATCTAATACACATCATTCAGAATTGTTTATTAGAAATGAATTCATTGAAATACCTGAGATATTTGGAAAATTTGCCCAAGAAATTTATCCAGAAAGAGTTGAGTTTCCTTTAATACAGGAAACAGATATCCAAATACAAGACAAGCAGATTCTACAAAAGAATCAAAGTCTTAGATTGGAATCAAGAAGACTATCTTTTCAGGGAGATAGGATTATAAGCTACAGATGGGGAAAAACACCCATCCAAGAAACCCAACAGAAGCTTAAAAGCTTTTCCACAACAGGAAAGCTTAGATGACCCGAAGGGTGGAAGGAAGTAGAAATAGTATTTGATATTACAGAACAGAAGAATCAATTTCTTTGTAATACCATATACTATTTAGAACAACATATGATAGAAACTTACCAAGGAATGATCAAGATCGGAGAATTGGAAGTTCATATCACAGGAATTCCAGGAAAAGAATCAGATCAATTGATTCTTGGACTAGAGTTTCTTGAGGAACATAAACCTTGGAAACGTCTAGAGTATGGAATGAAGTTTATGGCAGACGATAGGATGTAGAAAATCCAATGACCACAAGCTCATTCTCGATATACATTCCAGTAGGAATATTGGACGAACAATATAAAGCAGAATATTTTACTGCTTATATTGATTCAGGAACTGGAATCTGTACAGCGAAAAAGGGATTTTTTCCACATATTTTGGTAGAAGAACTACCAAAGATTGCTGGAAGAGATTTCTCTTGAAGAATCTTAATCTTATGTAAAGGGATTAAGATGACTGAACTAATGATCGGAGGTGCTAGACAAACGCCTTGGTATAAGGTAAAAACACCACCGATTTATTTTCATGATACCGGAGCTGACATTTTGTTAGGAAATAATTTTCTCCAAATGTTTAAGTTCTATAATCAAGAAAATGAAACTAGAAGATTAGTGTTTACAACACCATGTAATCACAAAATCATAGTCCAGCGACTAAGAGAGGCATTTTACCGAAAATTGCCAATCCAGTTTCGCAGCAAACGTGGTGATGAAGGAAAACTTCTGAACCCAAAAATGAAAGATTCTAGATGGTTTGGAGAAACAATGCTCCAACTAAGAGCAGATAAAGAGCTCCAATCAGAAGAAATAGAATGCCTTAGGATAGCTCTACATAAGAATGAAGTAGAGTTTGAATCTAAGGTATCCTTAGAAGATGTCAAGAAAAGGATTAAAGAAAATTACAGTGAAGGTCCCTTGGCATGGTGGGACAAAAATCAACTCAAAGCTTGCTTTAAAATTAAGGAAGGCAAAGAGTATGAATTTGTCCGTTGCAAGCCTATCACAAGAACATAATTGATCAAAGGGATATGCAGATTATAATCAAGGAACATTTGGACCTTGATTTGATCAAAAGAACAAACCCAGACTAGTTATTAATTATCAAGAGATTAATAAGATTCTGGAGTTTGATGGGTATTTTATACCTAGTAGAGAACATCTAATTAGTTGCATACGCAATACAAAGATATTCTCTAAATTTGATTGTAAGTATGGATTTTATCAGATTCGCATGCAGGAAGAAAGCAAGAAATTCACAGCTTTCTCTACACCACAAAGACACTATATCTGGGAGGTATTACCAATGAGATTGGCTAATTCACCATAGATATTTCAAAGGAAAATGGATAATTAATTTAAAGATTATTTCAAATTCATGTTTGTCTATATTGACGATGTGTTGATCGCATCTACAAATATGGAAGAACATATTAAACATTTAGAGATTTTCTCGGATGTTTGTAAAAAAGAAAGACTGGTTCTATCAGAAAAGAAAACAGCCATTGCCACAAGAAAGATTGAATTTCTAGGAATAGAAATCGATGACTCTGGAGTAATTTTGCAGGATCATATAGTAGAAAAGGTGCAAAATTTTCCAAACGAGCTAAAAGATAAGAAACAACTTCAAAGTTTTCTAGGAGTTGTTAATTTTGCTGGAATGTTTATTAAAAACCTAGCAAAACATATGAAAGTGTTCAGTCCATTACTGAAAAAAGATGTAAAATTTATATGGACAAAAGAACACACACAAGGACTTAGCCAACTAAAGGAGATTTGTAAAAATCTTTCGAAATTGGTTATTCCTCAAGATGAAGATGATCTGGTATTATATACAGATGCCAGTGATCATTGGTGGGTGGCAGTCTTAACAAAGCTCACACCAGAAGGAGAACAGCCATGCAGATATTGCAGTGGACTCTTCTCGGACGCAGAAGCCATAAGATGGCGTATCAACAAAAATGAATTCTATGCAGTAAAAAGGTCTTTTGAAAAATGGCCATTATTTTTACTTGCAAAGAAATTTATTTTGAAAGTTGATAATACACATGTGAAATCTTTCTTAAGAAATTGAATAGTATCTAAACCTGAGAAAAGCAAGATTATTAAGATGGCAAGCATTATGTCAGAATTATATTTTTGATATTGTGATAATTAAATCTCATGAAAATATTCTTGCAGATTTTTTAACAAGAGATGGAGAGCGGTGATATCAATTCCATCATGAAAATGCAGAGGCATTTGAGAAAACACCTTGAAATGCTTCAAACCGAGTTCAACAAGCTGGTCTTAAATGCAGAAATTGCGGGAAGGCTACAACAAGCCGATAAGAGAGTTGTCTCTGATCGAATTACAGGATGTTTACATGCTTATACTCAGTTATGGTCTGTAATACAAAGGCCTATCCTCCAAGGCATTGAGAAGCCACTGGTTTTCCAAATGGAGAGTTTTCGAGTACAGGACTCTATACCTGAAACAGAGGATTCAAATACCCATAGCACAAGTGTTAAGTCGGGATCATCTCCAGATGAATCGGCTGAAACAAAAATTGAGACTCCAGATCCTTATCTCGAGTCTTCAAGTCAACCCTTCACCTCGGGGAATGAAAAGGGAAAGATCAACCTTAGACCTAATACTGACAAGGGTAAATCTAAGGTTGGTACTAACGAAGTTACAATTTCTCCATTACAGGTGTATCAACAAATGTGGGAGAAATTAAAAACAAGAGTAGGCATTAACCTCGCCACCATCAGGGTCGATGTTTCAGACAAATATTCTAGGATATGGATGAAACCAAATTCATATCCAAAAGAGGTCAAAGCTTGGTATGAATTCGAGGCCCTGGCCTCAGTTTATACCACATCAACCAGCTTCCTTGAAATTTCAGGATTATCAAAATGGATCCAGGAAACTGTTCATGAAACTTAGGCAAATAACGGTTATTTGTCCAGAGGAGACATCCTGGAGCTATACTTTTTCAGTACAGCCCCAGAACCAGCAGGGAAAAGCTCACACGAAGCCTTTCATTTTATCAAGTTAATGAGACCAGATTCAAATGTCCAAAAATATATCAAGGATCCTCCGTCAGAAGAAACACCCCTTGTTGCTTCAATAACCGAAGTCGACATTTTCACCAGAAGAGCTTGGGGTTTATGGGTCTGTCTTACTGAGATGGACAAAGTCAAGTTTCCGTTTAAATTTTATCATAATTCGGTAAACGGATCATTCATGTTAAATACTATGACAGGAAAAACAACAAGTTGTGTAGAAGATCTATTCGAAAAGAAAAGAAATCTTCTGTGGAATAGCAAGTTGCCGGGGAGTAAAGAAACTCGTCGGAAATTCTGCAATATGTCTCATGTGAGAAGATGGTCTGAATAGATCTGCTCGGAATGCCCAAACCAAAAGGAGCCAGAATTCGGCAAGGGCTTCAGACCACGATCAGATAGGAAGCATCTTGGAGAAACAAGACCAAGTGGTGAAGGACCACAGCCACGTTTTCCTCAGGGACATCAAAAGTTTAAGATTCCTCGACAAAAATAGGTGGACATGTGAACCTAATCACCTTTCCTGGAGAATAACAAAGTAAAAGATTCCCCGACAAGAGATAGAGGGCATGTGAATAACCCACTAAATAAACAGTACAACTGGGACTCAATTTCACCAATAAATAACGAACAAATGGAAATCAGTTAAAAACACACAAGAAAAAGTCGGAACCTGAAGAAAATGTATTTCACATATCTGAAGGTTTCTAAAAGACGCATCAGGGCAAAAAGAAAAGAGCTAAAAAATTTCAAAGATTTCCACAAAAGACTGAAGGAATCAGGAAATGAAATATCAGTTGATATCATACAAACACATCTCGGCTGGATATGCCAGGGGATAAGGTCACAGGAACGAGTAATTTCTAGATTAATGCTCTAGAAAAAAACGACAAAACAAGAAAAGGTGGAGGGACCGTTCAACCACCCACTAAACCCACTCAGGAGATAGTGCCAACCACAGCTGAAAGGCATTAAATAAAAGTTATAGCAAGAGTTTGAAGTCCAAAGAACAAATCCGTGAAGGGCTTCTATAAACCCTGCTAGCCTTTGATGCTTTGTCTTAACTTGTAGGCATGCCAAACAATTGGACTTAAAACGTAAGATGTCTCGCTTCATGCCCGACTACCAATACAACGACTGTAAATCCATGTACATCTTCGTACTTCCAAGATGAATGGAGTAAGGAGTATTAGGAGCATCCTTCATAATAACCTCTCTCAGTGAATCGCCACTAAGAACCCATAGTCGATCTCGATATTGAACTATGACATCCTCCTCGAATTACAGCTTCCGACCCTTCGATTCATCTCTCAGTCTTCATTTTCGTAATTGCTTATCAGAAGACTGACTCTCACGGATTCTATCCCTCAGAGTCGATTGTACTGTCATAGTAGAAATATTGATATCATCGCTCCTAGCATGCATTGCAAGCTCGAATCGCTGAATCTCTGCTTGCAATGGTCTTTGAACTGTCAATTGAGTAATAACTGCGGTCTTTCTACTCAAAGCATCTGCAACTACATTAGCTTTTCTCGGATGGTAGCTAATATCGCAGTCGTAGTCCTTCACCAATTCTAACCATCTTTGTTACCTCATATTCAACTCTTTTTGGGTGAAGAAATACTTCAAGCTTTTATGATCAGTGAAAATCTTTCATTTCTTCCCATATAAGTAATATCTCCAAATCTTTAATACAAATACTATTGCTGCAAGATCGAGGTCATGAGTCGGGTAATTCTTCTCATGAACCTTCAACTGTCTAGATGCATAAGCTATCACTCGATCATTCTGCATCAGGACTAAGCCTAAACCAAGCTTTAAAACATCTGTGTAGAAAACATACTCTCCTTGCCCTGATGGCATCGATAGAACTGATGCTGATGTCAAAGCTTGCTTCAGCTTCTCGAAACCCTCTTGGCATTCGGATCCCCAATTAAACTTTGCATTCTTCTTCGTCAAGACGGTCAAGGGTACCACAATAGTAGAGAAAATTTGAATAAACTTCCGGTAGTAGCCAGCTAGACCCAAGAAACTGCAGATCTCGATTACGCTCTTAGGTATTGGCCATTCTCTAACTGCCTCGACCTTGCTGGGATCGACCTCAACTCCACCTGTAGAGATAATGTGGCCTAAGAACGTAACTCTCTCGAGCCAAAACTGGCACTTGCTGAACTTAGCGAACAGCTTTCTATCTTGCAATAACTGTAGAGCCATTCTTAAGTTCTGACTGTGCTCTTTTTTAGTTCTCGAGTAAATCAGAATATCGTCTATAAAGACTATGATAAACTGATCTAGATACGGCTGAAATACGCGATTCATGAGCTCCATGAAGATTGCTGGTGCATTGGTCAACCTGAATGGCATCACCATAAACTCGTAGTGCCCATATCGAGTCCTGGAGGTCATCTTATGAACATCGGACTCCTTCACCTTTAGCTGATGGTATCCCGAACAAAGATCTATCTTCGAGAAAATCGAAGCCGCTTGCAATTGATCAAATAAGTCCTTGATTATAGGCATGGGATACTTATTCTTGATGGTGACTCTTTTCAGCTCTCTATAGTCAATGTAGAGTCGCATACTACCATCTTTTTTCTTCACGAATAAAATCATTGCGCCCCACGGAGAACAACTTGGGCGAATAAAACCCTTGTTTAGCAACTCTTGAATTTGATATTTCAGCTCTTTCATCTCAGCTGGTGCTAGACGACAAGGTTTCTTAGAGATTGGCATTGTATCAAGCATCAACTCAATAGAAAATTCCACTTCTCGGTCTGGTGAAATGACATAAACGTCCTCAAGAAAGACACTAGGAAAGTCTCTAACTACCTCAACATCCTCTAGCTTCTGACTGACAGGAATAGGTGCTGAAGTAATACATGCTAGAAAAGCTTGGCAGCCTCGTCCCATAAGTTTCCTCGCACAGATGCAGGAGATAATGTGCGGCATTTGTTTGTTCCTTGCTGCCTCAAAGGCAAAATATTTCCCGCTGGGTGGTCAAATAGATACTGACCTCTGCCGAAAATCTATCGAAGCTCCATTCGAAGATAGCCAATCCATGCCAAGAATGATGTCGAATTTAGGCATCAGGATACGATAAGATCTGCCCGAACTACATACTTTTGTAAACGAAGCTCCAAATTCTTCAAAATACTCGATGCAGCCATTCGATCACTAGAAAGAACGGAAACTCTAAAGCCCAAATCCAAATCCTTGGGTAAAATCTTTAGTCGCTTTACGAACATCTCAGATATGAATGAGTGTGTAGCTCCCCAAATCCAAATCCCTAGGTATAATCTTTAGTCGCTTTACAAATGTCTCGGATATTAATGAGTGTGTAGCTCCTGAATATACCATTGCATATGTAGCTACACCTAAAATAAATATCCTTCCTGCGACAAATATACCATCAAATCCAATCGAGTCGAAAACTTAAGGAATTCCTATAATTAATAACCCAAAACTCTCGAAAATTATTCCATTCAATTCTACTAACTATTTTAACATTTCATGAAATAGAAGCAATATAAAAATGTCAAACAACTAGGTTACCAGTAATTAGAGTCGTGTCTGGCTCTGCCTCTGCTTCCTCAGCATGCATAACATAAGCTCTGCCAATAGTTGCTCCTTTCTTCTTTGGGTAGTCCATGGCCTTATGTCCTTCCTCGTTGTATATGAATCACTTGTATGTTCCCCACATGCACTTGCCAAAGTTTGGGCTATTGCATTCTTTGCACAGTGGCCTCTCTTCAGGTTTTGGGGCTCCAAACTATGGTGGCTTCTGTTGCCCCTGTTTCTTCGACTGTCCTTGGGGTTTTTGTTGCCCTTGAGATTCAGGAGGTCCCGTAAATTGCTTCTTGACTTGCTGAGAGTTCTGCTGGTGCTGCTGCCTCTTGTGCTGCATCTCAAAATTAATATCTTTCAAGGCTTGCTCAGCTTAGAAACCACAAGCAGTGGCAGCTACATAATCCGTCGGTCGCATCAACATCACATCACGGCGTATAATAGGTCGAAGGCCATCCAAGAAGTGCCTCAATTTCTTAGCAGCATCCTTAGCAATAAGGGCACAAAGTGACAACTCCTATCAAAATTACTAATGAACTCAGCCACCGACAAATCTCCTCGACGGAGAGTTATAAACTCCCTATTCAAGCGTCCTCAGGCGTCAACAGTAAAATACTTCTCACAGAAAATGTTCTTGAATTGCTCCCAAGTGAGGGTGACTAGATTCTCACCATGTTCAGCTCCTTCCTACCAAAGAGAAGCATCATCTCGAAGGATATAAGTAGCACACCTAACTCGATCAGCATCCCCCATATTCACATAACGGAAATGCACCTCAAGGGACCTAATCCAACCCTCAACAACAAATGGGTCGGTGGTGCCTGAAAACTCCTTCGGACCCAGCCTCCGGAGCTGATCATGCATATCGTGTTGTGACCTCGGAGCCTGTTGAGCTTGCTAATCCTCGTGTGTATCGGCTTGCCTATCAGTACTAAGTGCGCGTCTAAGAGGCGTTAATCTGAACGTTTTCCAAAGTCCAAACGTAACCAACATGTATTTAAATCTAAGCTTCTAATCATGCATCATAATAAAATCCTTTATCAAGCAACTTAAGCATCAATATCATTTATAAACACACATAATATGATATGAACGATGAGCAAAGAAAGATTAAGGCGTGCCCTAGCTATCCATGATCCTTTTCGTTCATCTTTTTCCCTTCACAGTACAGCCCTTATACAACCCCATCTAGGACTCCTAAACCTTCTTAAATTCATCCCTTCTAATGGTCCTACCATGACAGCCCCTTTGTGCATCAATACCATGAATAATTATGCAAGAAAAACCATGATTTTCCTTGTATGATTCATAAAAACGAAAATAAATGAAAGGGTGTCATATTTTTCGTGAAAACATGTATAAACACACATGATATGGTATGAACGATGAACAAAGAAAGATTAAGGTGTGCTTTTGCGTGTTTCACATACCAAAAACAATCCTTGACGCGAGAGACATTGGCGGAGAAACGGGGGATCCTTGTTACGTTTTTATTTTTCAAACTCACATGAAATTGCTTCCCAAAACGTGTGGTGTGTGTCCGTGTGTGGTCGAGAAAAACCCTAGGTCTCTAGAGCTGGTAGCCATGTGATATGAAGAGTTTAGGGCTTGGAAAATTCATTTTTTTGATATAAATAATTGGGTAGGAGTTTAGGCCCAATAACCATAGTATAATAGGACCATTAGGCCCATTATAATGTAGGTAAAATATTTGTTTAGGAGAGTCTTCGAAAATATTAGCCGAGTTCCCAAAAAATCCTTATTTTTCTCGAAAATTGATTACCAATTTAAAATTCGACTCGGAGCGTAAAAATACCTCAAAAGACATCATTTTCGAAAATTTCATATTAAATATACCATATATTAAATAATTAAAAATATTTTCCCTTTACAGTCCTTGGTCTCCGTTCTTCGATCGCATCTCGAATAACCATTAAAAACACAATTAATCCTTGGTCTCCGTTCTTTGATCGCATCTCGAATAACCATTAAAAACACAATTTTATGCATTCTAATAGAAAATCATATTTTTAAACATATAAACATGCCTACCACATATAATCAATGCAATTAAAATGAATAAATTAAGCATTTTCTATTTTTCCTATATTTGCATGTAGTTGGATTACTTTATCACATTTTGGACCTTACAATCAAGGTGAACCAACAGCAGATCAAGTTCAAAATCAAACTGGGGTTGTTGAAGAAAAATTTGATCTGATCCAAAAACAATATTCTCCTACTGTAAATTCAAATCCTCTTGGACCATGCTATCGGTGGAATAAGAATGATTTACTTGATCTGGTCATAGGTAACACTTTTGCCCCTTTAAGAACTAGAAAACATATTATTGAAGAATTTTTGCATGTTGCATTTATTTCTCAGAATGAACCTAACAATATTGATGAAGCTCTAATTGATTTAATTGGATATATTCCATTCAAGAGAAATTAGGTCAATTTGATGGAAATAAAGTTTGGCATTTAGTTCTTAGACCGTCAGATCAATCTTTCATAGGATGAATTCTAGAAATAAACTTGATGAAAATGGCACTGTAATTCGTAATAAGGAAAGATAAGTGGCACAAGGCTATAAGCTAGAAGAAAGAATAGATTTTAATAAATCATTTTCACATGTAACTAGAATAGAAGGTATTAGAATATTTCTTGCATATGCTGGATTTAAAGACTTTAAAGTCTATCAGATAGATGTTAAAAGTGCATTTTTGAATGGATTATTATAGGAAGATGTATATGTTGAACAACCTCCTGGTTTGTGAATCGTGTATTATTTCATTATGTGTTTAAATTATATAAAGCTTTGTATGGTTTGAAACAAGCTCCCAAAGTTTGGTATGATACCTTATCCAAAATTCTAATTGATCATGATTTCAACATCGGTATAGTTGATAGAACATTATTTAAATTCAATAAAGTAGATCATACTTTGTTAGTTCAAATATATATTGATAATATTATATTTGAGTCAACTAAACCCAAACTCTGTGAAATGTTTTCTTAGCTGACACAAAACAAGTTTGATATGAGTGTGATGGGTGGGCTTACACTCTTTCTCGGATTGCAAGTTAAACAGCTTAATAGTTGTATTTTTATAAATCAAGATACACCAAAGAACTTTTCAAGAATTTTGGAATTGATAATTGCTCAGCAACATCAATACCAATGAGCTCCTCAATCAAGATGGACAAGGATGAAATTAGACATCAGTTGATGTATCTATCATATTTCTGATGTTTGATGTTGTATTTAACTGCTAGTAGACCAGACATCATGTTCGAAGTCTGTATAAGCAATCGCTTTATATTGCTACCAAATGTATATTGAAATATTTTAAGAGCACTCAAAATGTTGGACTCCTGTATCCAACAGATTTCAGTTTCAATTTAATTGATTATTCTGATGCAGAATATGCAGGTTATAAAATAACACAGGAAAAGTAAAAATGGAGACTGTTGGTTTTTAGGTGACAGACTGGTCTCGTGGTTTAGTAGAAGCAAACCTTAATTGGTACATCAATAGCTGAAGCAAAATACCTAGATGTCAGGAGTAGTTGGCCTCAACTACAGTGGATACAACAAAAACTCAGAGATTATGATGTTCAATCGATGAGTCTCCAATGTTTTGTGACAACACAAGTGCTATGGAATTACATATAATCCCATGTTGTAATCAAGGACTAAGCATATTGACATCAGATATCATTTCAAAGAGATCGTGTCACGAAGATGGACATTAGATTTTAACATGTCTCAACAAATCAGCAAGTGACAGACATCTTTACCAAGCTATTACCCAAGACAAAGTTTTATTAAATTAAAAATACTTTAGGACCTTTTGATTAAATTAATAATGTCTTTTTTTAGAGGAATTTTCATATTAAGCTGATAGACAGCAGTCGAACTCATGAGCTTAGCTGACTGACAACTCAAGTTTATGATAAGTTCGATCTTAACATATATCTCTCATCTTTTGATATTTACCCGAAAGCAATTTGATATGAACGGTCAGTTATCCGATTTATTATTATATTTAATTTTATAATATATATTTATTTAGCGATTTAAATGTACGGTGTTGACAGTTAAAATTATTTTTCAAAATTTCAAAGTTCTCCACAAATATTCTAATACTTGGAATGACATAATTGTCTTTTACACGACCGCATATATATACATAAAATATAACTGACTCATTTTTTTTACCAGAACGAAAACTTCTGAACTTCCAGCATTCCATGGTTTCAAATTCCTTCTACTAACTCTCAAAATGTTTTCCTTCCTTGGAAATACGGGTTTTTTTATAAATAATTTAATTTTTAAAAATTAATTCAAAAATAATTTTAAAATTTTTTTTGCAAGAATACTGCTATCCGTGCTTCGTAAGCACGGAGCAGTTCCACGTTGGAGCGTCTGCGCTTAGTAAACACGGACGCTCCTACGTGGACCAGAGTCCGTGCTTTGCCACGTGAGACGTCCACGCTTCCAAAGCGCGGATGCTCCACGTGGCGCTGTTCCATTCGACCGACCCTTATCTGCTGGATTCCTTCTTCTTTCCTCCTCTTTTCTTTGTCGTCTCATTTTCGCATTTCTCAGTTTCTCCTTTCCTCATTGAAAAATTTTTGAGACGAAGGTGAGAAGATCTACAACATATTTCAGAATGGTAGATAATCGAAATTCAGAAGATCCCAGTGTCATCTATTTACAAGCGACACATAGGTCATCAAAAGTTTCTTCCTTAAACGTTGATGATATTGTCAAAGTGAAGAGGTCAGACAATTTGATTTGGAAGTTATATACTGATAATTACTTACACAATCGTGTACTGGCATATTTAAATCATACGGGTTTTTATAGAGTTTTAGAATGTGGCTCACAAGTTTATGATAATTATTTGATTACTACTCTTGTTGAACGTTGGCGATGCGAGACACACACGTTTCATTTTACATGTGGTGAAGCAACAGTCACTTACAAGATGTTTCAATAATTTGAGGTCTAACAATTGATGGTGATGCAGTAACTGGAGTAGATGTGTCACATAAAGTTGAGGAATGACAACACATATGTTTGGATATGTTGGGATTTTTGCCAGCATCAAAACATTTGAAAGGTGGTCATCTGTCTATGACTGCACTACGCGATCATTGCATGTCTAACCTTGTTAATGATGATACTTCAGAAGTAGATGTTGTGAAATTTGCCCGTTGTGTTGCGTTAATGATTATTGGAGGAATAATGTTCCCTGACTATCAAGGAGGGTCTGCTAGACTAATATTTTTGTAACTGCTACGAGATATTGATAATGTGAACTCTTATAGTTGGGGTAGTGCAGTTTTAGCATTTCTATACCATGAGTTGTGTAACGCGTCACGTATAGAGAAGACTACAATGGCTGGACCTTTATATATCTTGTAGGTATCATTAATGTGATGTGATTATTTAACACAATTTTTTTTAAATTTGTTGAACTATTTTTATTATTATAAGAAGATATGGGCATGGAGCAGGATTAAATGTGTTAACCCCGATCGAGATGGGTTAACATTAGTTGTATCTCCCGTTGATCCGGATGCTTTTATTCCAGTTTTTCCATATGGTGCACGGTAATATTTAAAAATTATTGTGGTAATATCATATATATCTTGTATATTTTCTTGATATCTATTTTTTTTTATAATTGTAGGTGGAAATCTAGATTTAGTTACACACATTCGCTAACACATGCTGTAAGAATTATAAGGGATTCTCTAGATCGTATGAATAATAATGTGGTATTATAAAATTTTAATATTTAATAGTGATTAAATGAAGACTATTTTGTTTTGATTAAATGAATATTTAATTTTAACATTTTTATTTTTTACAGTTTAATTGGATCGTTTACTAGAATAATGACATAGATGTGAAGACGATTATTGATTCATACGACAACAAAATATGGCGATGTGTTTGTCCCCTTATATGCTTTGATATCGTGGAGATGCATCTTCCTAATCGGGAAATGCGACAATTTCGAAGACGACAATCAATTCTAGGGTCTGCCGTCGACAATTACGATATGCATAATATTACGAAAATAGGACATCGAAACACCGATTGGAGAGATTATCATAGAAATTCAATTGAGTTGTGAAATAATAGGCTGAGATATGTTTCTAAAGGGGTGCGACACGGGCGATCGATGCAAACTGACGAATACTACTTCCAATGGTATAATCGAATAAATGTGTGCACCATATCACCTGCAGTTACTGTCGTTGGTTTTCAACCACATCCGTACAATACTTTTGTTGGACAATTTAATGTTCAACAAAATTTCAGTACGCCTTCTCCTATTTCGCATCAGTCATCATTCGGGTAGAGAAGTGACATGGTTAGGCAACCAAGTGGATTTGCAGGAGCCTCTACTATTATTACGTCAACTGAATTGAATATTGCAGGAACCTCTACTACTCAACCAGGTTTTTTCAGTGATTCATGGTTTGCTGACTTTCGTTCGTTTGGTCAGCTGGATTTTCAGACTCTCGAACACACAAAGTTTTACGAATTTGCTTAATGTTGGACCTCAGCATATTGTGCATGACACTCGACCACAGAGGAATGTTATTTCACCTATCACTTATCCAGGTTACTCAAATGAGAAAAATCCTGAAGATGTAGGATTGCGTGGAGGGACAAGAAGACTCAATCCACCTGATTGTGGAACAGGGAGCCATTTGTATCATTTTAATTATGACGATGTTTCTTCTATTTAATTGTAACTATATAATTTCTATTGTTGTACAGTTTGCATTGTTGCATAGTCTAAATTGTATTATCTATTCAAGTTGTTTCCATTGATTGAGATATAGCACAACAAAGAAACATAGTTAAACCATAACGAAATTCAATAATAAAAACTTACACCTCAACTCATCGTGTCATAAAAAACACGTGATCCATAATATTATTTCATAACAAACTTTAAACGAATGTTTGAAATTACAAATGTTTGAAGATTTTGACATTGCAAAACAATAAATTACAGAAACAAAAGGGTAAGATGCCAAATCAGAAGAGGCATCAGGACTCGCTGTCCTAGCCTGACAGCTCAACCTCCTCATCCTCATCATACTCAAAATCATCCTCGACGGGTCGATGTGAAAATGCTGGGAGGGTTAGAAATGGCTCGTCGGAGGCGCTAGTCGCAGGAAAACGCTGTGCAAGCACACGATTAAAATCATGCACGCAATCAAACTGCTCGCGTTTCATCTGCCACTGTCTCCTCATCATGCGCTCTAGGTCATCAAGACTCTGGTGTGCGGTCTGCCCCTCTCTGCACGTGCCTGTCCTGCGTGTCGTGCCTGTCTGGCGGGCTGTGGCTGTGCTCCACTCCCTGAAGCCTCGCCCGGAACACTCTCAGTCTGCCTCCGTCTTTTATCTCTTGGGAGCTTCCCATAAATTAAAATATCGCCTTTCTTGTGCAAGACTGGCTCACTATCATCCCATATAACCCCATCTAGGCAGCAGAGCTCCGTGATGGTCGAAGAATGGGGCATGCTAACTGTGGATGTGCCCCGTGCAGCCTGCAGAATCGAATTCATAATCACCCGACATGCATCCACTTTCTTCCCGATGATGATGCAATACATCAATGCTGCTTTCATTTTTGTGACATCAGAAACATGCCCAGATGACATCAACCGTGCTGCGACAAAATGGTACAAGTTATATGTCTCCCTAATCATGCATGTAGCAGGAAATGTGACCGGAGCTCGCTGATTATTTAGCTTCCAAATCGTGCCCGGGTCACAAAGTGTGTTGATAACCGTCTCATAGGGATAGGGCTGTCTCATAAATCTCGTGTAATCGTCGTTTTCATAGTCAGGCATCGAGTACAACTAGTTAATAGTCCTCCTGTCAAAGGCAACCATCTGCCCCCTTATTCTCATGTGATAGTCCTCATGCCTAACCATCAAGTTAGCGTAGAATTCCCAGACAAGTGACATCACAACATCTGGTGGTGGCTTCACGAACTCAGCCCAATGCAAATGCTGAGCCAGATTTAATGTATCACAACCCTAGACGCTCTGATCCATCCCTATTTCTCGCTGCATGTTTTTCTCTTGTAATTTAGTATAATTTTCAGCTGCAACTGTATCCCAAAAACACCGTCTATCAAACCAGCGTGAGACAACTGACCATCCCCAGACTGAACTTGCTTGCTTTTCTTCCTCGGCGGCATGTTTGAAATCGCGCTAATAACCTAGAACTTGTCACCAACGAAAACATAGCAAACACATAAATCGCCTTAGTACGTACAAGGCAAAAATCTACCTATTAATAGCAACTACCTAATTGAAGCATTATATCGAACACGTTATATGCACAAACTCTATAACATTGTTAATTCAAAATTTGACATGAAATTGATGAATGATTCATAACACGAATAATGTTACTTTTTGTTAGAACCGAAATTGTATTGCACTTCGACCGGGGGCGACTTGTGGAAGTCGATTGCTTTTTAGTGGGAGGAGAAAGTGGGAGGATTTGGTGATGTTATGGAGGAGGAATGAGTGTGGGTAAAGGAAATTTTTTTTTATAGATGTGATCTAGCGCCGCGGCGCTATCACCTCGGGAGACAAGTGCCGAGGCGCTTAAACATTAGTGCCTCGGCGCCAGATTTGCGCACTTCTGATGCCGAGGAGCTTAGGTATTAGCGCTGCGGCGCTAAGATATTTTCAAAAAAAAAAACGAAGTTGTACGCCTATGCGCTGAATAAGACGAAAGTTTTTTCAACTCTATTTTTTTTTAACAAATAAGTTGCTTACATATCAGACGTTAATACAAATTAAAAAAAAGGCTTCAGCGTTGTTGTGTCTCTCTTAAACCCGGTATGTCCATCTCATTTCTAATTCAATTTGTTCTGTATCTACCAACTCTTCTTCTTTCACGTCTAACCGGGTTGTGGCGCAACTCGAAAGTTGGAGGATCCCAGTATCGCTCATCTGCAAGAGGTTGAAATCTGCCCTCGTAAGTTGTTAAGTACTCAGATATGTTATACCAGGACTGCACAAGTGTCATGGGATCCAAGGAGTGCCACTTAGATGTGCAAATAGCATGGGAACATGGGATGCCAAAAATCGTCCATTTACCACATGAACTATCCCTCGTTGATAACTTGACGACCTGCATATGTTGGCCACGACTTGGTCTTCCTACCGTTACAACCGAAGCAGTTTGCTCATGTAAATCGTATTTGGAAACACGATATTCACTAGATTTTCTCGCCCACACATCGTATTTGGAAACACGATGTTCACTAGATTTTCTCGCCCATTTCTCATACTTCCGACATGCATAATCTGACCATAGCTAATTTTTCTGAACCATATGACCACCTCTTGTCACACGTTCAACGAAATATTGTACGCACCTCAGAAGTGTCAAGTGTACTATGGCAAATATAGGAAGTCTACGAGCACCCTTCAACACACTGTTTAAACACTCCGGCATATTGGTTGTCATTACCCCATGACGTCAACCACCGTCATGAGCCAAACTCCATTTTTCTTTAGCAATTCTAGCCAAATATCGGTGCGCCGAAATGTTTTTTTGCTTGATTGCCTCCATTATTGCTTCAAACTTACAGATTTGATTTTTCGTGCCTGCCGTCCAGCATAAATCTTTCAAATGCACATCTTTGAATTTAGCGTTAAAGTTTGAACACACATGTCTCAAACAAAAACGATGCACACCGTAAAGAGGTTGAAAATATGGTAGATCTTCAGTTGCTAGCACGATTCCCTTATGCCTATCAGAAATAAGACACGCACCATTTTCACCACGAACAACATGTCTTCCTAGGTTCTCCAAGAACCATTTCAAAAAATCTGTTGTTTTTTCATCCACAATAGCAAATGCTAGCGGTAGAACCTGATTGTTCGCATCCAGAGTGACACCAATCAACATTTTGTGCTTTTATTTGGTATACAAGTGTGTACCATCGACACTAATTATTTTCCGACAATGATGAAACCCATCAACACACGGCCCGAATGCCCAGAAAACATAGTTCAGTGTCTTACAAATTTCAGTGTTGGCTCTGAGATGCTTCCACTCCACAGCTGTTCCCGGATTATATTTAGACAAAGCACACATATATTTAGGAAGTAATTGAACGGAGCTCTCCCATGTACCATAAGCAATTTCCATAGCCCGTTTCAAATTTCGCCATGTCTTCGTGTACGAGATTTGATATCCATATTTATCTTTCACATTTTCGATGATATACTTAATCTCATACAAAGGATCACAACTAACAACTCCCAATAGCATATGTGCTTCCATATCACTGTTCAAATTCTTATGGTCTATACCAACAGAGGTAGATATACATGTGTGAGGCCCACCATATTTGTTATTTTCCAATAACCAGTCTTGGCTTTCAAAGAAGCGCGAAGTCCCCATCGACAAATGACCGTAAAAGAATTATTTTTGCAATGTAACTTCCACAAACTGCGTGTGCTATCCACGACACGGTACTCACGCCTGACCACTCTAACTGAATAATCTTTCACAGATGAAATAAGATCATTCTTATCTTTAAATAACATATTAACGCATAATTCACCTCTATCAGGATTGTAATAGCTTGTTTGCACTCCAGAAGGTACATCGACAGAATCAGAAGGCTCTTCCCCAAAAAATTTATTGAAAAATGATGGCATTTCAGAAGTGTTTGAAAGAAATGGAACGGTCTGCCTCTGTAATATGTCACGTGGTGGTTGTCGAGATGATGTCCCCTCATCAGGATTTGTAAAAGTATTCACTTCATCATCATCATTCACTTCTTCTTCTTCAGACTCGCTATATGACATATCGGGTTCAGAATCAGTCCTCCAAATATCATCATTAGAGGCCAGATCCGGACAACGATCACTCGTATCTAATGTTGGATTCGGCCAATACGGAGCATGATTTTGTTCCAACGAGACATTGATATATTGATCCCAAGACCCACTTACATCATCGAAATTTATATTACCGAGTCCTTCAGTAACCTGTGGAACATAACCTTCTTGATCCTGGAAACCACCATATGTTGAAGTACCGGGTTGGTTATAGAAACCTAAATCGGATGCATGTGGAACGTAGGATTCAGGATCATAAAATCCAACATGATGCTCAATTGAATTTGCTTCCAGACTTGAATTTCATGCCAAGATGCTCTCTCCATGAATGAATACTTTGTTGACATCTTCAGAGAAAAATTCGCTGGATCGATTGCTAACATTTTATGCACAACTTCAACTAACTCCATCAAATTAATAGATCGTAACACTCGTATCGGTCTAACAAATGGAATGTTATATTCAACTGATACATTATCGCTAACTACATGACCACCAAAATATAAGAGTACGTCGATGTTAGATATTTTGCCAATGAAATTTGAGAGAAAATTGATAACTCATTCGTCGAATTTTTCGTCAATTATATAAACGAAGAATGTGAAGGCTATTCAGATTTCAATTATTGAAGTTCATGTGAAAATTCAAATCTTCAGATTTCAAGTGAAATGTTCAGGAAATGAATGGAGATAATGAAGCGAAGAAAATGAACGGATAATAAAAAGCGAAATAATTAAAAAAAATTAATATAATATACAGAGTCCATGCTTACGAAGCACGGACTCTATACACATGGACCAGCGCCCGCGTGAACATGGTCTGTGCTTACAAAGCACGGATTGCAGTATTCTTGCAAACTTTTTTTTTAAACTATTTTTGAATTAATTTTTAAAAATTAAATTATTTATAAAAAAAACCCTAGAAATATCCTTCAGGTCAACTTCGATTTAGTTTATCTGCTATTAGATGACATCATGGTAGCCATGTTCAAGACTCTGAAAACCTCTAGACTCAAGGGGTTCCGCTGTTGTGCAAGTTACATGTTCAAAGAAGGACTGTCACAATTTTTTGCATCCGTCAAGATTGACAATGAAGCAATGGTCTATACAATCGGTGATAAAAATATATCCACTACTGAACAAATGTTCACTGACACCTTCGGTTTGCCGACAGAAGGAATCATGGAATTCAAAATGTTGCCATCTACAAACATCAAAGAAATGAATATCAAATTATCCCAGTCTGGTGCCCTTCTCAAATCCTTCGGGAAGAAAAATGACATGAAGATTGACATTGTGGCCAAACCGTTGACAGCCAAAGCAGGTTCATTTGACCATTTGTGTTGAACGTTTAGAAATGATGATTTTCATTACTGCCGACATCTAGATAAACTTGTTAGTTTTCCTATAAATATTTTGGTGGCTATGATATATTATCCAGTTAAGAAGCACCAAGGCTTCGTTGTTCCAATCTATCGACTGTTGGAACAATGTAAAGCTCACATGGGATCATCCTCTACTCTGCACACTCACAAAGTGATCAACAAAAAGTTCATTGAAGTTTATAGATCAAAGAATATCATCACGAAGGATGGTCTGTTGAAAGTAAAGAAAGAAGTTGTTGAAGGGAAGAAAAAGAAAAATTATCCAAAGAAACCACAAGTTAAGCACAACCTGGTGTTTGAAATATCTTCATCAGAAAGGACTGATTCCAATCAAGAGAAGCTCTTACTCAACCAAGCCTTCTACCAAGCTCCTGAGAAAAAAAAGAAGAGAACCAAATTTAACACTTCAACGAATCCATCAGAACATCTCCCATCCTAGTTTTTCCACTTAGCAAAGTATTGCCTGGTTTGAAGATATCTGATACCAACATCACATCTCATTAGTCAAGACTTTCTCATATCAATATGTTAGTCAAGGGAAAAGGAATTTAAGTGGAGGCATCCAAGCCATTGTCAGCTGTACAAACTGGCATCAATTTGACAATGCAGGAGGTTGAAAATAAAGTGTGGATTCAGATGAAGAAATTTGATAAATGAGTGTGCATCAGAACATTTGGAAACTACTCCAAAATCAAAAAATTTGAAATATTGCAGACACTAATAGAACGAGAAAACAAAATTCTGGAATGGACTGAGACTCAAATTATTCTAGTATCAATCAGGAAAAGAGATTTCTTAGCTATGATGCTAAGAGAAAGTTGTTTTAGATTTTTGCTGACGAAGAAAATGACAAATTTTGACTATAACAGTCCAACAACACTAGATGATAATGTGGTTGTCATAATCCGATTATAAATGGATGCACTCGGTATTTTGAAGAAAATAAAAGTAATATGTGAAGATTTAAAGATGTCTATTCCTCTGCAAGGAAAAACAAGCTCAGAACCGTCAAATCTGTTTGACCTTTGAGGTTCCGGTGGACGATATTACATCAAAACAGATAATTCAGAAGAACATAACAAGAAAAAAAACAGTCTCAAGATCAGATCTCTGAAACTCAACAACTAATGATTGTTGAAACCGCTCCTCAGGTTCATACAGAACAACCACCAGCTGTTGAATAGCTCTAAGAATTTCAAGTGCCTCTGCATTTTTCTGAATCCTTCCCAAAATATCGTTGACAACAACATCTAAGATGCTGAAAAATCTGGATATTACAATTGCTCAAGAACTAATCCCTGTTTCTATTACTACTTTCGTAATCACAATGGCCATTCCTCTACAGCAAGTGGTGGTAGTGGCATCAGCCTCAGATACATCCTCACAAAGCATTCAACATATAAATCAACAGAGCAGCAGATTATTTTATACCCTCCACAACAGAAGGTAGTAACAGAACAACAAATTGTTTCATATCATTCGCCACTACCATCCTTTGACAATCTCATCTATAATATGTTTCAATCTCCTCTGCTTCCGACTCCTCCGAAGTTACCAACACAAGAAGGAAAACAACAAATTATGCCACAAATCAAGAAATTCCAACTGAAAAAATTGTTGATGACCCTGAACCACAAATTGGCTTCAACTTGGTTCAGAACATAGTTTAATAGAAATTGAGATGATGCAAAACTCTCCACCAATTTCTTCTCCAAAATTTCGAGAAACATATCAGGGACTTGAATTAGAATTTCCAAAATTCGATGACTTGAACATAGTTCATCAGTCCTTATCTCAACTACAGAAATAATTTTCTGCTCTTATAACATATCAGATGGCATCTTCACTTGATATATAGCTGTTCAAAACAAATTTCAGTGCCAAATTTCTGTAGTTCTTTGAGTGGTGAACATGCACTCAAGTCAGCTATCGGATCGACAAGCAAGAGTAGGTGATCACAGATCATATTGAGACTTTGGGTAAATAGATTTATGAGGTGGTTAATTTTCTTTTTTTAAAAAAAAAGGAAAGATTGCCGTTAAAAAAGGGAAAAGCCCAAAAAATGCCCTAAGCACTCTCCTTCCGCGTCTCAGCACAAGAAACCACCTGGTAGAAGTTCTGGTGGTGGTGGTCATTATAGCAGCTCAAGAGTAAAAGTCAAAAACGGATTTTTTTACGCTTAAGTTCATATTAATCTTGCTTAAACTGGAGAAGCTTGAGCTCGACCTCCACGCTTCATCTCAATTCATACCATCTCGATTCACACTTTTTAGAACGGAGAAAGTATTGTGGCCCTGAAAAGATTGATTGGACTTCAGAGGACAGGAATTTGTGAGAACAACTTCTAGAATCACATGAACAGGGCATCAAAACTGGTGTTCTTGAGTATAAATATTCTTACTGTTGGTAACACCGTATAAATAGATTGAAAAATGATGAGTTTTTGGGGGATTTACACTTAAAACAACAAAACTGAGCTAATTATTAGGCATTCGTATGTAATAATAAAAATTTTATAGGTCGCATTGGCAATAGGATCTTTGGTACATAAGAAATTTTATTGGGCACACACCATTACAAATGTTTCATATATCGTGTGTTCATGTTCGTTTGGCTCGCATTTTCAAATTTTAGGTACTATGATTGTTTGATTTCACTCTGTATCATCCTCAACTTTATCTTCACGAGGATTTTCAATGTTGTTGACTATATTTCTTAACTATTAAAGAGGAAAAACTAACATGTTACTTTAAAATAGTCTCTCTTCAATTAATGGGCCTGAGGTGGTGTGGCTCAATACACGACTTCAAGTTAAACCTCAATTTTATATTAGTACGTACGTTCATTTTATTTGTGTAACACAGATCAAACCACTTCTCTAGATAACGATATGAATTATGTATCGACATGCGTGGAGGCATAAACCTACCGTGATGGCAGTCATAATCATAAAGTATGTTGTTATGGTTCCCAATGTTTGATTCATCAAATCGATCGTTAATCTAACGTCGTTCCGGCTTTGCTCCTGCAAATATTTAATCGAAGCTATTCTAAAGTAAGGGAAAGAAACTCTATCTAATTTGCATCGACTTTTAATGTGCTGATTTAAGGACACTTGGTGTAAGAGGTGTAGCCAACTATCTTGAAGTGCTAGGTTGGCTAATGCATGTGTTACTTCCTCGCAAAAATGTGAGATTGTTTTTGTAGGAATCTCGGATCTGAAAGTGCTCCCAGCTATCTAAGAATCAACTTCCAACCAAAGAGGGGGGAAATCTGTATTGTTGAGAAAGTTCTAATCCTGCCATGAGTCTGAACAAAACATGACCTATCTTTACTCCCAAGTGAAGATCCATCTGTATTTTTTTTGCCATTTCACAACTGTTATTCTCGTGTGAAGGGACCGAGATATCCAACTCTTAGCTATTGGCATGCAGCCTCTCCAATGTCGAGTAAGTGCGAATGCTCCTGATTAGGAGAACACGGCAGGGATTAATTCTCTAGCTAATATGTCCTTTCGCAGTCACCTCTCTACTCTAACAATGACGTTTTAAGGAGGCAATATGTATGTATTGATTGTTTGACAGATCCAACCCAACCAAAAAAAGGTATAAATAAATATTGTTGAGGGTTGCCTAATTAAGTCCTACCTAGGTTGATTTAGTTTCGAACAAAGGACGCTAATAGCTTTGGATCAAAACTGAATCAAAGAACCATTAATTTTTTCGATTGAATGGAAGCTAATTAAGTCGCCTTCTGTTGGAAAATTTTGAATCAAATTTAGAGTTTGAATAAAAATTATGTCTCATAAATGTGAGTTTGTCTTTTGGCTCTCCACATTCTTGAGTTAGTTGTGGCTGATTATTGTGGAAGTATCTTTTGACTTTCCATATTCTTGAGTTAATTGAAGACTTTTGACTCTTCATATTCTTGAGTTAATGAGAAGATTAATTGAGCTAATTAATATTGAATGACTTTTGAGGTATATTTTGATGCTTATAAATAGTGTCTTCATTTCCTCATTATATATACATAAAAATCTTATATCTTTCAAACATTCTCTTGTATTTCATATTGTTAGCTTTCCATTTGACATCCGTTACATTTCGGTGATAAAGTGAAGGTACGTTTTTCAGTTCGCCGTTGTAGTGACTCGTGCTAAGTCACTGCTGGTTGTTCCGTTATATCCCGAGAAACAGACGTCCAAGACGATCCTCGAAGCACATACAGGAGGAGGCGAATCTGTTTTAAGGACACTGTACTTCGTATAAGCCTCGGTTTGGTTTACTTTAAGCTTTGCTCTACTGTGTTTTCTTCATCATTTAGTTCACCGGTTTTTTACAAAATTTTACTATACTTTATCGTACGATATATAACACCTTGTTGCCAAATAGACTCTGGAATTGTGTTTTTTACTTGAGCTGGAGCATATAAACTCATAATTTATTATCTAATATAAATTTAATTCATTCACTAAATCAGATATACAATACTAACAAACTATGTAAATTTCATTCATTTTCTTTAAAAAAAACAGTAATTTCATTGTATTCGAGTTCACTGTACTAAAAGTAATCAATCTAATCTCTACAAAAATATTTTACTAATTATATCAAGATTAATTTTAAATAAATACAATATCACCTCCCTTTTACAATCACTTCGATACATGAAGCATTACGAGAGAGAGTATTCCTTTTCAACACTACAAAATTGCAAAACTGAGTTCACCAATATTCACTTAAAGTTTAACAGTATTTTGTAAGTTTTTTCCCAAAATAATAAATATTAAATACAAATAGATTTATATTTTTGTAAGCGAAAATTGCTCGAAAAAACTTACAAATAAAAAAAAAGGTTACTATATACTGATTAATTTGATAAGTCTCTTGGCCGGTAGACAACGGGATGCCATATGTAAAACACATTTGGCGTCATACTTCTGAACTATTGTTAAACCATTACAACCTACGGTCTCTTTTGGTAAATAAACTTTAAAACATTTAAACCGTCTTCCTTTAAGCTTCCGATTTTTGTCTAGGAGGTATATGAAGCCAGGTCTTTATAGTGTCATACGCCGTGAAACCAATGGCGACCGAGGGAACTATCTGCAAGCAACATCCAACAATTCTGTTAGTATTTCAGAAACAAGAAATGTATCCATCCACATTTTATGACATGAGTTATTGTATCTTGACGGGGCTGTTCTTAGAGTTTAGTTTATCAAAATGAGATTGTAGTTTGACGATGACCAAATAGTCGGTACCTTGATATAATTAATGCTAAGGCCAGCAAAAAGTTGCCTCCAACCTTGATTACGAGCAATGGTGGCAAGCCCATCCCAGGTGCTTTTGTATCTGGTGACACCTTGTGTTGAAATTTGCAGGTGTTCAACCTGTAACAATTGTTAAATTCTTGATAAATACTCTGCCTAAGTAAAACATCTAATGACTCGACCACAAAACTGTTATTGGTAGGATAAATCAAGTGAATCGTGTTTCCGCACGGTTTCTCAATATAGATGTTCATTGTTAAATGTCTGATTAAATAATAACGCAGGACGTCCACACTGCAGTACCTGCATCTGCCTTCGGACAACATCCAATGGATATGTGAGAGTTTGTCCAAATAAACCGGCTAGAGCCCCACATGATAAGCGCATTAAAATGGAAGAGTGGTACTCCTCGGGAATTCCCCTCTTCAGTTCCTCGTAGATGTAAAACTTCAAGCCAGCGTATGGAAGAATTCCAATGAGCGTAGGACCTACTCGAAAGGTGATATTGAAAATTGGTCAGTACATGATACTTATACAAGAGTTTAACTCCCACCATATCAAAAACGGCTAACTGTAAGCTCATATCGTAATTAAGCTTAAAGTGGAGGGGGATGTGATAGAGTATACGAGCCAACATGAGGTTGTTAAAAAATACGTATCATATAAAGTATGCATCCTGCAAATGTACCTATGCCTCGATATAGTCCCCGTACTCCTGCTTCTTTGTACACTCTCTGGATCACATTCCTTATTCCACTATAAGCAGGGTGAGTATGAAGTTGTCTTGTACCATTATGAATAGCTCCTCTTGCATCTGCAACCTAAAAACATATACAAGTTGCAATGAACATCCAATATGAGTCAGCAACAAAATGACTATATACTTGAATAATTACCATCTAAAGATTAGAATAATAATAAAAAAAAAAAAGTTGGCCAAGTTGTCATATTTCACTGTCTCACCAACACGCCAATGATGCAACTCTTTGTATCACACCATAGTTATTAAAAGTGTGCGCCTAGCTGCGCCAGTTGCCTTGAAACAAGCACACTTAAAGAATGCGCCTCTGCCTAGGCACGAGGCATCGGAGAGTCGCAGAAGCATGCGCTTTAAAGAAGTGAGCTGATATTTTTTAGTTAAATAAAATTAACTCAAGTCCAACTAATTTTGAAGCCCAATTAACAAAGCTCGTGGCTATTTTATGATATAAAAAAACCCTATTGTCACTCATTTATGTAATATTTTTTTATCAGAAAGTTCAGAAGTCTTTTATGCACACTTTTGTTATAATCTTCCCCCTATTGTCACTCATTTTATTGAATATGATTATCTATAATGTTTCAACTCCTTACAGTATCACCATTATAAATCAAATTGTGTTTTTTAATTAAGTAAAATGAGAAAATAAAAACTAAAACAAAAAAAAAACAAGAAGACATCTTTGAAGAAAGAGAAACCAATAATACGGGTGGTCATTGTGACACAAATATGTAAGTCCTTGTCATTCAATGATCTAATTTCTTCTACACTTATGACTCACCATTGTTTTAGAAGATGGTGATACAATTGAGCAAGAGAGATTTGATGATTTAGATATTTGAATTTTTTTCCCTTAATATACTATGAATTTATGACTTACTAATGAATTTTACATGATTAAAGTTTTTTCTGTTTATGATTTACGCTACATTATCTATTAATGAATTTTTATATATATTGTTTGCTATCTTTGTGAAAAATATTTAATTTATGTAATATTATAGTATAAATTACTTTATATATATTTTATTTTAAAAATTATCCAAATGCGCTTTATTCTTTTTCTCCTAATATACTATGAATTTATGACTTACTAATTAATTTTACATGATTAAAGTTTTTACTGTTTATGATTTACGCTACATTATCTATTAATGAATCTTTATATATATTGTTTGCTATCTTTGTGAAAAATATTTGATTTATGTAATATTATAGTATAAATTAAATATTTTATTATAGTATAAATTATTTTATATATATTTTATTTTAAAAATTATCCAAATGCGCTTTATTTCGATAAAGCGTGTGTTTCGTCTTGCGCCTCAAGCTCCAGGGTACCCTAGCGCTTTAGTGTGTCGCGCCCTAAATAACTATGTGTTGCACACAATGCCCAAAATGGGTAGATACCAGATGGATTTCTATTTCAGAACAATATTAAAGATATCAAAATTGCTCAGGACGTGTTTTAACCAGTTCTACTTCTTTGAAATGTGGCAATTAAGGAAAAAAGGTGATAAAAATTGCCTTCACCACTAGATGCCTTCAGAATATGCAAATAAGAGAAGAAAGAAAAGTTAGAAATCGAAAAAAATTCAAATGCCTAAGAACCTGGTAAGCTAGTTTGGTTCGAGCCAAATCCAAAGGATAAGTACATAGAACTGCAGTTCCTCCAGCAGCTGAACCAGCTAAAAGATCCACAATAGACCCTGTTCCCAAGGCAGAGTAGTTATCCAAAATCCAAGACCGATACTGCTCATAAGTCATGAAATGTAGTGCAGCATAGGGAACAATTCGAAATACACTAGCTCCATTCCCCCTGAATCATCGAAGGTAATACATATTAGTATTCTGTAGATCTCATAGGAAAAGGTATGACAAAAAACTGGTGCTTCTAAACTTACTTATAAAATCCAGCAATCCCTTCATGTTTTAATAGCTTTTTAAGAGATTGATAGACCCCAAGACAATGAAAACCTTCGGTTCTAGTCTGGAAACACAAGTAAAATAAAAAGAAATAAAAAATCAATCAGTTACCACACATTTAGCCAAAGATACTCGGTGAACACATAAGAGAGATTCAGATCCTCACCGTGAGGAATATAATGCCCAAAATACTTCATTTGGTAACCAAACTGCAGAGTCCAGATTATGGAACCATTCTTCAACAAATGCACGGGAATAATTAACGAGACACAAATGTCATATTTATGCAGACGAAATCAGTCCATCTCACTATCATGATATTTTATGCATCATTATCGCCACGAAATTCCTAAAAAGGAGGACTTGGGGAGATAAATTTGAAACTCATGGATTTCGATTAGTTTTATTGTTTACAATAAAACAATATATTAAATCTTAAATTCACATATTACTTATATACATTTTAACAACACAAAAGTTATTTACACATTAATAATACAAAGAAAAATGAATTTCAAATGACACCATTACTAGGAGTACTTGAAATCTATCCTTATTTACGTGAATTTGAATTTAACGGTGTTACTTCTCTAAATAACAAAAATACATTTGAAATTCATTAATCTAAGCGCAAACAAAAGGTTTTTCTTGCAAAGTCCATGTAAAATGGTAATTCTCGGCAATTTGGAGTCTTCTCAACAATCAGATTCTTGAATAAAGAGATTAGCAACCAGCACCTTCGGTGCCTTGCGTTTATCAAGTGTCGATAGCTCTTCAGATAATAGTCATTTTAACTCCTAATCCTCGGTAATACTATATAATATCATAGGGACACCACACCAAATTTACGAATAAAATTAATCTAGTAACAGCATACTTTCATTAGAGAGACATATACAATAGAAAACGCTTAACCAATCTCAGTTGACAGTACAAGAAAAAGCCATACACGAAACTTACAAGACACCAAAACATAGTTTCACCTGCAAAAGTATTTTAGTGCGCTCCAACGGAGCAACCGCAGTCTTTGCAAATGCACCCGCAGAACCTCCTGCAATTAACTCTTTGACATAGACGGGAACACTGTCAATATAGTTGAGCGTAGCAGGCGCGGAAGATCCATCAGCAAATCTTGGAGATACAGTAGAGCCTTGTGAGGAAACCATATTGTTGTTTAAAAAATTGATTATCCGCTCTGTAATTGGTAAAAGTCCTTATCCCATCTATGGAAAGAAAACGAATTGCTCCGAATAGGTAAAGGCAATGGCCTGAGAACACACCCAAGCCAACACTCCTCTCCGATTGAATGAAGACACATCAAATATCTCGAACGCAGCAATTGTCACAATTCGAGCGCCATCGGATGGTTTCTGAAACAAACCACAAAAAGCCAAGCCCACGAATCAGAAACCCAAATCAAATCTTTCAAAGTGTCATGGACATTGGCCTGAAGAATCAATTGATTACCTCCTCTGCCTTGAGAGGGAAAGGGAGAGGATATGAAATTGAATCTTTCGTCTGAATCTGAAACCTAACAATCGCTCCTTTCATCAATTTTCCGGAATCGCAGCGTCACCACCTACATATAAACCAAATAAATACTTGCATTTTATTTTAATAATTAAATATATGTGTGTGCATGTGTTTTGCACGGTAGAATTTCATGTTTTCATTAGCTTAGGATTCTCTACTTCACTCTATGCATCAGAGTATACTATATTGTTAACATCAAATATAATCGTTTAGAGAGGAGGAATTAACTGATATAAAATTATGTCAAATAATGTGAAGTTGTGTTAATAGCTTAAATCAATATTTCAATCAGATTGAGTTAAATAAATTATTGAAATACTTAAGTACGGAAACATCTCAAATTATTAAGTGAATACGATATATGTGAGTGCAACAAATCAGTTCAAGTTAGAAAGTCGACATCATAGATAATAAAATAAGATAAGTCAAATGACTGAAAGTAGAGAGGACAAAAGTTTGAACATGGAAGTTCGAAAAATAAGCTTTTGTGTCTCCTTTTCTTCTGTTTCCGGGAGGATACACTAGAAGATTTGATCGGTACAAACCATTTGTACAAACCACTTCGACTAAGGACTTATCTCTGACATAATCAAAACTTCTAGCACACTCTTTTCTTAATTCGGTCTGTTCATAAACAGGCTTCTGACAGTTACAATAATTCTCATTAATACTATGGAACTCGTGTAATCATAGGATAAGTGAGAATACAAAGTGAATAATATGATCTTTAATCGATCTGATAGAACGTTTTGTGTGTGCAAGAACAACTTAAAATAAATTTTGTAAGAGATGTTGTGCGATTTGAGAATACTTGATAAAGATCAAAGTAACAATAGTTTTCCATTCTTGATGCATTCTCCATTTATAAATGTTGGTTCATAATGTTAATAAATAGATATGGTAGACACAGATGTACTAGGTAGCCGATAATTATGTAGAGAATTACACGTATCATTGTCGTATTTTCAAATATAGTACCGGTTAATTCAAATTCCTTATACACTAGTTGAAAAGGGTAAACAACATATCATTTATTGTGTCTTTGCTAACAACTCTTGGAATAAACTCGGAGATAGTCTGTTGTCTTAAGAGAATGTTGTCATAGTATTCCAAAAATTGATCTGTTCTGCTCACAGAACAAATGGGGACAACTTGGTTCCACTCAAGCTGTTGTAGATGCTTATCAGATCGGTTAAGTTGGACGGTGTGATTTGTCTATATGAGTTTTTTCGTCTCATCTTGTGTCAGCGAACAAATAATGTTCTTTCATTGATAGTCTTGTCAGTTTAGTTCAGTAATTCATGTATTTAGTAATTTAGGTTAAGTCAGTATCAATTTAAGTTGTGATCACCAAAACTTAGATTCAAATTTTATATTAACAGTTTCTTTTTTTTTGGTGATATCAAAACTAATCTATTTGTGCAAATAATAAAAACTAAATAGAATATGAACTTGTTATCAATTGAATTGAAAATATGTGGAGATAATTTAAGAAAAATAACGACAATAAGTAAATAGAATTATTTCTCTTGTTCTATCATTTTCTGAAAGGTTGGTGTGAAGAGTAGTTGAGTCTATGTCCACCACTTAAGCTGCTATGATGACTACCACCACCAGAACTTCCACCAGGTGATTTCTTGTATTGAGACGAGGAATAAGAGAGCTTAGACTGTTATTTGTGTTTTTCTATCCTTTTGACATCAGCCTTTCCTTCTTGAATAAAAGTAATCACCTCAGAAATATGTTTACCCAATGTCTCAGTATGATTTAGTCAATCTGGTAGACCACATCAGCATTGGATCTTCGAAAAACGTGCATGAGCTCAGATAGCTGACTTGATTGCATGTTCAACACTCGGAGCACTTCAGAAATTTGGTCACTGAAATTTGTTTTGAATAGTTCTAGATCAAGTGAAGACGCCATCTAATCTGCTCTGAGACCATAAATTTCATTCTTTAGTAGAGACAAGGACTGTTGAACTATGTTCAACTTCATCAAATTGTGGAAATTCTGATTCAAGTCTTTGATCTATTTCTTTAACTTTTGGAGGTGAAATTGATAGAGATTTTTGCGGCATCTCAATTTCTAGCAAATTATGTTCTGAACAAATTTGAAGACTTGTTTGTGGTTTAGGGACCTTAGAAATTTCTTCAGTAGGAATTTCTCGAATTTGGGTTATGATTTGTGGTTTTCCTTCTTGTGTTGGTAACTGCTGACTCAGAGGCAGAGGAGCTTGAAACATATTATAGATGAGATCATCAAAGAAAGGCAGTGACAGAGGAGACGTAACAATCTGTTATGTTGTTACTTCCTTCTGTTGAGGAAGGGATGAAGTGGTCTAATTCTCTGTCGATTCAATTTGTTGAATGATTGGTTAGATTATGGTTAGAGTTAAACAGTTTAACTATGAACACATATTTGATAAAGCAGTCCGGTTGAAAGCAAATATAGGTGATGTTTTTGATATGATGTCTACAGCTTGAGCGACGACTTGTCCAACGGCCAGAAACAAGTAAATACATAAGAATGACAGCTGGGATACAACTCAATGTTGTTTTTATCATTAAACCAAAACTTAGTGTTTTTATCAAACTAACATGTTCATTTTTTGCAGCAACACGCGAATTGATTGGATACAAGGATGGGATTTATTTGAAGTATTATAACGTCTCAGATTCGACGACCATCATCACTGTATCAAGACAAGTCTTTTTAGCATGCTTATGTCATCACTCACACGCACCCTAAGAAACTTCCCAGAGGGTCACTTATCCAAGAATTGCCCCAAGTCAAGTACGTTTAACTTTGGAGTTCTTATGTGATGAGCTCCCGAAAGGAAGATGCACATTTTTTATATAAATAGTATATATCAAATCTTTTAAACACTCCTCATCTACACAGTCTCATACCTGAACAGTTTTTGGAATCTCTCTCCTTCCGGTGTAAGATCGGTTCAGTCTCATACCTCTTGGCACCCGCGATCACTCTCGTCCTCTTCGGCCTCGGGCCTCACAAGTATGATATCAAATACTTATTGTTATCTTCGGTATGAACTCTTTGCCAAATTTACTTGAATTTTTATTAATTACTTACTTGGTAATGGTGCAGAAAGGCATTACGGACAGAAGAAATATGGAAGAAAATGCAATATTTAGGTACACATATTACTTAATAAGAACAAAATTATATTCTTAATACATTATGTACTTGCATAATTTCATTTGTATGTCTCTTATGGTGATATAAAAAAATACGACGCACTAATGATCAAGATATTGAAGTGGTAATAAACGATATTCATGTTAGATTAGGTCTCTTGTGAGACGGTCTCACGAATCTTTATCTGTGAGACACTGTGAGACGGGTCAATCCTACCGATATTTGTAAGAAAATTGTGACCCGTAAATTAAACGTGTTGAAAATGACGACGGTCATTGCCAACAATTGTTGAAAAAATTTGTACACGGCAGCCTCAAATTTTGAAAATTGAGATGCGTATACAAATTTGGTTTGAATCTCGAGCACCCAAAACACTCGGTGATGGTATGAGTGTGCCTATAAATACCGAAGGCATTGAGGTCCCTAAACACAAAATCTCATACAGAAAATACACCATCTAAAGGAGTATTGAAGTGTTTAGAAGGCTTCAATAGAAAAGAAATCAGAAAGCTTCAACAAATTTTTAATGACCGGATGTAATTTTCGATCCGCTTCCGCATATTATATCATGTTTATATATACGTGAAAACATGATTTTTGAGAAAAATTCTAACATTTGGTATCAGAGCCGTGATACCTCTACCTTGAAAATCTGTTTTCTGAAAATAAGCGATTATCATAAAATTTCTTTCGAAGTTTTGTATAAGAAGCTTACTTGTTCTCGGTTGCAATCTTGGAGTTCTTCTTTGAAGTCTTGAAAATATAATCGATTCTTGAATTTTTATATGAAATAAGAAATTTTTTTTTCCCGGGAGGAAAGTTGAAGAAAACTTTCTGAGATTATGAAGATGAAACTTCAAATAATGCAATTGTGCATGTAGATATTTAATTGTTGATCAATGTGAAATTGATAGGTTCCCACGACATGCAACTACACACATTTAAGTTTCTTTAATTCATTCTTCCATTTTTCTTTCAAATTGTCGAGAATTGTATTGTCAAAATAAATGATGTGGGCCCCACATTAATTATTATTATTATTTTTAAATAATAATAATAAATAAATAAATAATGATTAATGTGTTATTAAGTTATATGTATAATTCGGTACATATAACATTTGGTCAAATAATTTGTACACATTAAAATAATTTCAAGTTCGAAGTAATTTATAATACATGTTTAGAAATTATTTTTGCATGTTAAATAAAAGGTCAAATATTATGGATAAGTGTTTGATGTGTACATGCAAATTTAATATTATGTTTGCAATTTAAAATGCAAATAATATTGAAAAATAATTGGTACATCAATATTCACATTGTGTTCATATTAAATTATATTAAGTTGTTTATAATTTAAAATGAACATATCAAGTAAGATGTGAATATAATATTACAAAATAAAATATTTCAGATATTCACAAATGAACAAGTAACCTCACTTTATCATTACTCTAATAAAAGAGAAAAACTGATGAGGAGCCCACATTTTTGTGATCCTCACTTTATCACTACTCTGATTGAAGAGAAAAAGTGATGGGGAAAATATTTGTTCATATTAAGTAAAAATGTGAATGTAAAGTTATTTAAAGAAAAATTTTGGCTTATAAAGATTCACATAAATGTGGATAATTAAGTTGAATAATAATTATAAGGTGACGTAAGAAAACATGATCTGAGGGAGTTCTTCATAGATCGGTTTAAACTGCCTTGACTAGCCACTGGTCTCCCTGAGGAACGTTGCTCTGTCTAGGAGTTGGGTATTTAAAGGGCCTTAGCACTACCTATCTTTCCTGGGAGCACTCTTGGAAAATGTTAATTGCGAAATAATTATTATATAAAGCATTAAGTAAAGCCAAAATTTTTTCCAATGAACCGTATAATTTTAAATAATTGAGGAATAGCCACAGCATCCTTAATTATGAAAAAATTATGCATTAAGTGGATTTGGATCACATAATGGACATCAATTGTAATTAATTATATAAACATAATAAAATTTACCCCACATGGATTTTTATTATATTTATATAACTAATTAGGTTAAAATATTAAATTATATTTTTCTTAATTTACCCACAAGAGTTAAGGAAAATACATTTTGATAGTTTTATCATAAAGTTACAGAAAAATCTTATTGAATTAAAATTTTAGCCCACATGCAAATTTTATGTCACTAGATTTTTAAAACATGAATTACATTGGTAAAACATGATATTGTCTAAAAATTTTAAGCATATGATATTTTGTGCAGTTATGCAACCTGCGAGTTTTTCTGATATGAAATGTGACATTCCCGAACTAAAGGGCGATAACTATAAAATATGGAAACAAAGAATTCTTCTTCAATTAGGGTGGATGGATATTGATTATGCTATACGGAAAGACGAACCATCTGCTATTACTGAAAACAGCATTCCTGATAATGTTGATCTTTATGAAAAATGGGAGCGATCTAATCGACTCTGCGTAATGTTCATAAAGACCAAAATCTCTGCTGGTATACGTGGTTCTGTCAATCAGCATAATAATGTCAGAGAATTACTGAAGGCTATTGATGAACAATTTCAGTCTTCAGATAAAGCACTTGCAAGCACCCTAATTATGGAATTCTCTTCTTTAAGGCTCACCAGTGTGAGAGGTGTGCGAGAGCACATCATGAAGATGCGGGACATATCGGCTCGGCTCAAGACACTTGAAGTGGAAATGTCTGAGACTTTTCTTGTGCACTACATTTTATACACTCTTCCACAGCAATATGGACCCTTCAAAATTTCCTATAACACACATAAAGATAAATGGTCGATTAATGAATTAATGACCATATGTGTTCAAGAGGAAGGAAGGCTATTGATGGAAACAAGTGATAATGTGTTTATGACCACACAAGAAAAGTATAAGAAGCAAGCCAAAGTCAAAGGAAAAGGGAAAGGAATAATTCCACCCCAACTTGACATAAAGAAAGAATCCAAGTGTTTCTTCTGTAAAAAGACGGGACACATAAAGAAGGATTGCAATAAATTTAAGGACTAGCTTGAAAAGAAAGGTATTCCTACTTCATTTGTCTGTTATGAATCTAATATGGTTGATATGATTTATAACACATGGTGGATTGATTCTGGCTCTACAATCCATGTTACAAATACCTTACAGGGTATGCAAAACCTAAGGAAGCCAATAGGAAATGAGCGGAGCATCTATTCAGGAAACAAGATGTCTTCGCATGTGGAGGCTATTGGGACTTGCTGCCTTATATTTGATAGTGGTTTTATTTTAAAATTGGAAAAGACATTTTATGTTCCTAGTTTTTCTAGGAATTTAATTTCAGTTTCAAAACTTGTACCCCTTGATTATTCATTTTACTTTTTGGATAAATCAATAAATTTGTTTTATAAATCAAATCTTATTGGAAATGGTACAATGGTTGATGGTCTTTTCTCTATTTATTTGCAAAATAATAACACCACTATGCATGTTCAAGGAGGTATTAAAATATGTGTTATAAATGAAGATTCCTCTATATTGTGGCACAGGAGATTGTGACACATCTCCATAGAAAGAATTTAAATATTAGTAAATGATGGAGTACTCGGTACTTTATATTTTACTAATTTTGAGACTTGTGTGGACTGCATTAAGGGAAAGCAGACCAATAAATCTAAAAAAGGTGCCAAGAGGAGTACAGAAATATTAGAAATCATACATTCAGATATTTGTTGTCCAGATATGGATATGCAAAGTCCGAAATACTTCATCTCTTTCATTGATGCTTACTCACGATACATGTATATCTGCACGCTTCATAACAAAAACGAAGCACTAGAAGGCTTTAAAGTTTTTAAGGCTGAAGTGGAGAAGCAATGTGGAAAACATATTAAGATTGTGAGAACTGATAGAGGTGGAGAATATTACGGTAGATACACTGAGAATGGATAGGCACCTGGTCTGTTTGCGAAGTTTCTCCAGGAACATGGGATTGTTGCCCAATATACTATGCCTGGTTCTCCGGACCAAAATGGCGTAGCTGAGAGGAGAAACCGAACATTATTGGACATAGTGAGGAGCATGTTTAGTAGCTCTAAACTTCCTAAATCCTTGTGGACTGAAGCTCTTAAGACAGCTGTGTATATATTAAACTGAGTTCCAACTAAAGCTGTTCCAAAGACGCCATTTGAGTTATTTAAAGGTTGGAAACCGAGTTTGCAACATATACGCGTTTGGGGCTGTCCTTCAGAAATAAGAGTTTACAACCCACATGAAAAGAAACTGGACCCAAGAACTATAAGTGGATATTTCATTGGGTATGTCAAAAAATCCAAAGGGTACAGATTCTATTGTCCATCTCACAACACTAGAATTGTGGAATCAAGAAATGCAAAATTTCTTGAAAATGACTTGATTAGTGGGAGTGATCATGACATATTTTTTGAGAATGATCACATTAATGCACAACCCTCTTATTCAAATGACAGATTGTCGTTATTCACACTTCTCAAGACCAAATGAGTGTTAGACAACCAGTTACTGAAGTTCCACAAATCGCTGATGAAAATCCAGTAGATCAAGTTGTTAATGAGGAACAACAAGAAATTGTTGATCAACCAAACAACCTTAGGAGATCTACTAGAATAAGAAGATCATTAATATCTAGTGATTATGTTGTGTATTTACAAGAATCGGATTTTAACATTGGAGCCGAAAATGATCCTGAAACGTTTTCACAAGCCATGAATTGTAATGAGTCAAAACTATGGTTTAATGCTATGAAAGAAGAGATGAATTCTATGGCAGTTAATGGAGTCTGGGATCTTGTTCAGTTGCCTGATAGTGTAAAATCCATTGGATGTAAATGGGTCTTCAAAACAAAAAAAGACTCATTAGGCAACATTGAAAGGTATAAAGCAAGACTCGTTGCTAAAGGATTCACTCAGCAGGAAAGAATCGATTATAAGGAGACTTTTTCTCCTGTATCTAAGAAAGATTCTCTTCGTATCATTCTAGCATTAGTTGCACATTTTGACTTAGATTTACAACAAATGGATGTGAAAACAGCTTTTCTCAATGCAGAACTAGAGGAAGAGGTTTATATGAAACAACATGAAGGATTCTTCTCTAGTAATGGTGAGCAATTTGTTTGTAAGCGTAAGAAATCTATATATGGATTGAAACAAGCTTCCCGTCAATGGTATTTAAAATTGCATGATGTTATCTCTTCATTCGCATTTGTTGAGAACCCCATGGATCAATGTATATACCAGAAGGTTAGTGGGAGCAAGATTTGTTTCCTTATTCTATATGTGGATGATATATTCCTTGCAACCAATGATAAGGATCTGTTATATGAGGTGAAACAATTCCTTTCTAGAAACTTTGATATGAAAGATATGGGTGATGCATCTTATGTCATTGGCATTAAGATACATAGAGACAGAATTCGAGGAATTATAGGTCTGTCTCAAGAAACCTATATCAACAAAGTTTTAGAGAGATATCGGACGAAAGATTGTTCACCAAGTATAGCTCCCGTTGTGAAAGGCGATAAATTCAATTTGAGTCAATGCCCAAAGAATGATCTAGAGCTGGAACAAATGAAAAACATTCCTTATGCTTCTGCTGTCGGAAGCTTAATGTATGCTAAGGTTTGCACTAGACCTGACATAGCATTTGTTGTTGGGATGTTGGGAAGATATCAGAGTAATCCAGGTTTAGACCATTGGAAAGCTGCAAAGAAAGTCATGAGGTACCTTCAAGGGACCAAAGATTATATGCTTATGTTCAGACGAACTGAGAATTTGCAAGTAATTGACTACTCTGATTCAGACTACGCTGGCTGCATTGATTCAAGAAAATCCACTTCAGGATATATTTTCGTGCTAGCTGGTGGAGTTGTATCTTGGAGAAGTGCAAAGCAGACATTGACTGCTACTTCCACTATGGAAGCTGAGTTCGTATCTTGTTTTGAGGCAACCTCACATGGTGTATGGTTGAAGAGTTTCATTTCGGGGCTCAGAGTTATGGATTCTATATCTAGGCCATTCAGAATATATTGTGACAATTTAGCTGCTATTTTATGGTCAAAAATAACAAAAGTGGTAGTCGAAGCAAGCACATCGACATTAAGTATTTAGCCATACGAGAACGTGTTAAAGATAAGAAGTTACTTATCGAGCACATTAGCACTGAATTGATGATTGCGGATCCTTTGACTAAAGGCATGCCACCATTGAAATTCAAGGATCATACAGAAAGAATTGGACTTGGTTCCTTTATCTAATTTTGTTGTAAGGACAAATTTAATGAAACTCATTAAGTTATGATATTTTTCATATTCAGTTATGTACATATTCAGTTATCATGAAAAATATCAATAAAGTTGGACCTCGAATAAACATAGGGTTTATTCATTAAGTTATTTGAGAAATATAATACATTGTACTACATGGAAGATAATAATCGTTTTTAGATGACCTATCGTCATGATTCATGTATTTTAATTTCTCCTATGATAAATGAGATATACGGGTCAAGTGGGAGAATGTAAGAAAATTGTGACCCGTAAATTAAACGTGTTGAAAATGACGACGGTCATTGCCAACAATTGTTGAAAAAATTTGTACACGGCAGCCTCAAATTTTGAAAATTGAGATGCGTATACAAAATTGGTTTGAATCTCGAGCTCCCAAAACACTCGGTGATGGTATGAGTGTGCCTATAAATACCGAAGGCATTGAGGTCCCTAAACACAAAATCTCATACAGAAAATACACCATCTAAAGGAGTGTTGAAGTGTTTAGAAGACTTCAATCGAAAAGAAATCAGAAAGCTTCAACAAATTTTTAATGACCGGAGGTAATTCTCGATCCGCTTCCGCATATTATATCATGTTTATATATACGTGAAAACATGATTTTTGAGAAAAATTCTAACAATAGTCACAATAAAAAGTAATACTCTTATCATAAAAAGTAATACTTTTTCATGGATGACCCAAATAAGAGATTCGTCTCACAAAATACGACTCGTGAGACCGTCTTACACAAGTTTTTGCCTTCATGTTATAATACCTCTTTTTTGCAATATAATACAATAAATTACGTGTTCATAATCCAATAAATGTTTAATTTGCAGTTATACATCCACTACAGATCAAGAGAGATAGCAACATCCGCGTGAATTTCAGAGTGTAAAATAAAATTTGTTATCTTCTTGACTTTAGAATTGATTATCTGCCTACAATGTTGTGTACATTAACAGCCCCATCATCCCATCCTCTTTTTTTTTCATGACTTTATATTTGTAGCTTTTTTTTTAACATGACTTTATATTTGTATTTGGCTGACTATTATTGCCAATTTACTTTCATGAATTTATTTAATTTTGGCGGTAGGGATATTTTTTTCCTGAAAAAGCGAATGAAATTGGAGTTTGGATTATTGAGATGCAAGTATAATCGTGAAATATTGGTTTTCCCCATTTGTTTTTTTCCTTTCAACTATTAGTCTGTCTAGTTTTGGGTTTTTTAATTTCCCTAGCTGTTCAACGATGTAATTAGACTAAAATTTAAATAAGAATGTGCAATATATTGTACAAATACCAACTTTGGTTATCATCAAATTTTCATGACATTATCTTCAATCAAGTCATTCAATCCACCTATCAATTAATTATTCTCGTGATGTTTCTTTTGGAAGAGGAAAGTTATTTTATCATTGAAAATCACATAAACTCGTGATTACTTAATGAGAATGAGGACCTTCTTTTGGCTATGCTTTGTTTTCAAGGCAACAGAGTCCTAAAAGCTATAGCTTTAGACACATATTTCACATCTCAAGTGCGGTGTTTTTACCCCATATCATCGTCAAAGTAATGGTCAAGTTGAACTTGCAAATAGAGAAATAAAACAAATTTTAGAAAAAACAGTTAATCCATTAATCGAAAAGATTGGTCTTTTACCATATTATTAAGTTTGAGTATCACATCTTTAATTTTTGCCCGCTTCCTTTGTGAATTTCGACGAAAAGGATTAGCATGATAGGAAAATACAACACTGTGCTCTTGCTAGGTAATTCACATTGTTGGAATTGCAAGACCCGAGTGAATTTCTCCCCTTTATATTCTTAAGTTTTTTGGCATGTTGATTGCTTCTTCTTTGAAGGTGTTTGTCATGGGATAATTAGAGTGTGATTGTTCGATTTGGTGCTCAATATATAGCTCTGTAGTGTTCTTTTGATTTCATAATAAACTCAGTATATATACGAGGATAACGGATTCGTGGTGGTTAACTTTTATTGCTTCGTGTTTGTTGAACACCGGGAAAAAGAAAAGTCCAAGAATCCTTTTATCCTTTCTGTTTGTTTTAAAATTTCTGATTTTATTTTTTATTGTTTTCTTTTATATTACATATATGATTGTTCTTTGTTGCATCTTTTGGTAAGTTTTTTCTTTTCATTTATAATGTCCTGTTAGCATGTTATTGTTAGTGGGGGAAGGATTGGAGAGAGAACTTTTCAGGAAAATAGATTAAGAGACATGGGAAATCCTCCATTGCTATCGATCACCGTGTTCATTGATTCATATTTTTGTTTGTTTTTGTGATTATGATTTCCCACAAAAAAGATGACAATATAAGATGCATGCATTATTTGTAAGAAAAAAATGACACATATCAGAAGAAGATTAAACGTGTAGGAAATGGAGACAGCCATTACCTGCATATTTTGACAAAACATGCGTACGCAGCCTCAACTTTAGAAAATTGAGATACGTACACGTTTCTTCTTTTGACAATAAGGCTCCCGCAATAACTCATCGATGGTATGAGATGTCTATAAATAGCAGCGATTGAGGTCCCTAAGCACACACCACATAAAAAAATTATACACCATCTATAGAGTGTGTGAAGTGCTTAGAAGACTTCAATTGGAGGAAAAGTAGAGAACTTACAAGTTTTCAATGGCCGGAGTTAACACTCGATTCGTTTCCGCATATTATTTATCATGTTTATATATATGTGAAAACATGATTTTTTAGAAAAATTCTGACATTTGGTATCAGAGCCGTGATACCTCTGCCTTGAAAATATTCGTTTTCATTTTCTGAAAATCAGATATAATGAAATTTGAGGAAAAGAATTTTAAGTTTTACGTAAGAAACTTGAAATTTAAAGATCGAACGTAATAATATTAAGAAACTTACCTTAGAATTATGTTATCGGTTGCACCTTAAATTCTTGAAAATGAAAATATTCAGTTTTCTGATTTTTTTAAAAAAAAAATTTGTGAGAAAAGAAATTTTAAGACGAAAGTTTCTGAAATTTTTTCTAGTGAACGAAGAAGACGATGCTTCAATATAATGAAATGGTCTTCACGTTAATGAGATGATAATATTAATCAGTCATGTAATGTATTGAATTAATATAAAGGAGCCCACGTTTTACGATTTGCTTCCAAAGTGTCGGTAAATGATTATTTTTTTAAAAAAATATATTAAAAAAATTAATTAGTGCGGGATCCATGCACAAATTTATTTGACAATTGAAAGCTTCAGTTTTTATTGTTATTGTTTTTAAAATAATAATAATAAATAAATAAATAATGATTAATGTGTTATTAAGTTATATGTATAATTTGGTATACATATAGCATTTGATCAAATAATGTGTACACATTAAAATAATTCCAAGTTCGACGTAATTTCTAATACATGTTTAGAAATTATTTTTGCATGTCAGATATAATATAAAAATATTATAGATAATTGTTTGATGTGTACATGCAAATTTAATATTATGTTTGCATTTATTCTTGAAATTTAAAATGCAAATAATATTAAAAAATAATTGGTACATCAATATTCACATTATGTTCATATTAAATTATATTAAGTTGTTAATAATTTGAAATGAATATATCATGTAAGATGTGAATATAATATTATAAAATAAAATATTTCAAATGTTCACAAATGAACAAATAATTCTCACTTTATCACTACTCTGATAAAAGAGAAAAATTGATGAGAAGCCCACATTTTCACGTAAATGTGATCCTCACTTTATCACTACTCTGATTGAGGAGAAAAACTGATGGGGAACGTATTTGTTCATATTAAGTAAAAATGTGAATATATAGTTATTTAAAAAAAAAATTTGGCTTATAAAGATTCAAATAAACGTGGATAATTAAAGTGAATAATAATTATAAGATAACATGAGAAAACATGATCTACGGGATCAAGTTCTTCATAGATCGGTTTAAACTGTCTTGACTAGCCACTGGTCTCCCTGAGGAACGTTGCTCTGTCTAGGAGTTATGTATTTAAAAGACCTTAGCACTACCTATCTTTCGTGAGAGCACTTTTAGAAAATGTTGATTATGTTAATAAATAATTATTATATAAAGTATTAAAGTAAAGCCAAAATTTTGTCTAGTGAACCGTATAATTTTAATTAATTGAGGAATAGCCACATCATCCTTAATTATGAAAAATTATGCATCAAGTGGATTTGGATCACATAATGGACATCAATTGTAATTAATTACACTGGTAAAACATGATATTGTCTCAAAAATTTAAAGCATATGATATTTTGTACAATTATGCAACCTGCAAGTTTTTCTGATATGAAATGTGACATTCCCAAACTAAAAGGCGATAACTATAAAATATGAAAAAAAAAAAAAAAAAATCTTTTTCAATTAGGGTGGATAGATATTGATTATGCTATACGGAAAGACGAAACATCTGCTATTACTGAAAACATCATTTCGGATGATGTTGATCTTTATAAAACATGGAAGCGATCTAATCGACTCTGCGTAATGTTCATAAAGACCAAAATCTCTACTGGTATGCGTGGTTCTGTCGATCAGCATAATAATCTCAGAGAATTACTGAAGGCTATTGATGAACAATTTCAGTCTTCAGATAAGGCACTTGCTAGCACCCTAATTATGGAATTCTCTTCATTAAGGCTCACCAGTGTGAGAGGTGTGCGATAGCACATCATGAAGATGCGGGACATAGCGGCTCGACTCAAGACACTTGAAGTGGAAATGTCTAAGACTTTTCTTGTGCACAATATTTTATGCACTCTTCCACAGCAATATGGACCCTTCAAAATTTTCTACAACACACATAAGGATAAATGGTCAATTAATGAATTAATGATCATGTGTGTTCAAGAGGAAAAAAGGTTGTTAATGGAAACAAGTGATAATATTTTTATGACCACACAAGGAAAGTATAAGAAGCAAGCCAAAGTCAAGGGAAAAAAGAAAGGAATAATTCCACCCCAACCTAACATCAATAAAGAATCTAAGTGTTTCTTCTATAAAAAGATGGGACACATGAAGAATGATTGCATTAAGTTTAAGGATTGGCTTGAAAAGAAATATATCCCTACTTCATTTGTCTGTCATGAATCTAATATGGTTGATATGATTTATAACACGTGATATATTGATTCTGGCTCTACAATCCATGTTACAAATACCTTGCAGGGTATGCAAAACCTAAGGAAGCCAATAGAAAATGAGCGCAGCATCTATTCAGGTAATAAGATTTCTTCGCATGTGGAGGCTGCTGCCTAGTGTTGAATAGTGGTTATATTTTAAAATTGAAAAAGACCTTTTATGTTCCTAGTTTTTCTTGGAATTTAATTTCAGTTTCAAAACTTGTACCTCTTGGTTATTCCTTTCAATTTTTCGATAAATCAATAAATTTGTTTTATAAATCAAATCTTATTGGAAATGGTACAATGGTTTATGGTCTTTTCTCTATTTCTTTACAAAATAATAACACCACTATGCATGTTCAAGGAGGTATTAAAATTTAAAAGATGTGTTATAAATGAATATTCTTCTATACTATGGCATCGGAGATTGGGACACATCTCCATAGAGAGAATTAAAATATTAGTAAATGATGTAGTACTAGTACTTTAGATTTTACTGATTTTGAGACTTGTGTGGACTGCATTAAAGGAAAGCAGACCAATAAGTTTAAAAAGGGTGTCAAGAAGAGTACATAAATATTAGAAATCATACATTCAGATATAAAGCAAGACTCGTTGCTAAAGGATTCACTCAGCAAGAAAGATCGATTATAAGGAGACTTTTTCTCCTGTATCTAAGAAAGATTCTCTTCGTATCATTCTAGCATTAGTTGCACATTTTGATTTGGATTTACAACAAATGGATGTGAAAACAGCTTTTCTCAATGGAGAATTAGAAGAAGAACAACCTGAAGGATTCTTCTCTAGTAATGGTGAGCAATTGGTTTGTAAGCTTAATAAATCTATATATGGATTGAAACAAGCTTCTCGTCAATGGTATTTGAAATTTCATGATGTTATCTTTTCATTCGGATTCGTAGAGAACATCATGGATCAATGTATATACCAGAAGGTCAATGGGAGTAAGATTTGTTTCTTTATTCTATATGTGGATGATATATTACTTGAAACTAACGACAAGGGTTTGTTATATGAGGTGAAACAATTTCTCTCTAAAAACTTTGATATGAAGGATATGAGTGATGCATCTTATGTCATTGGCATTAAGATACATAGAGACAGAATTAGAGGTATTCTAGGTCTGTCTCAAGAAACCTATATCAACAAAATTTTAGACAGATATCGGATGAAAGATTGTTCACCAAGTATAGCTCTTGTTGTGAAAGGCGATAAATTCAATTTAAGCCAATGCCTAAAGAATGATCTAGAGCGGGAACAAATGAAAAACATTCCTTATACTTCTATCGTTGGAAGCTTGATGTATGCTCAGGTCTGCACTAGACCTGACATTGTATTTATTGTTGGGATGTCGGGAAGATATCAGAGTAATCCAAGTTTAGACCATTGGAAAGCTGCAAAGAAAGTCATGAGGTACTATCAAGAGACAAAAGATTATATGTTTATGTTCAGACGAACTGAGAATTTAGAAGTAATTGGCTACTCTGATTCAAACTACGCTGGCTGCATTGATTCATGAAAATCCACTTCATGATATATTTTCATGCTAGCTTGTGGAGCTGTATCTTGGAGAAGTGCAAAGCAGACATTGACTGCTACTTCCACTATGGAAGCTGAGTTTATAGCTTGTTTTGAGGCAACCTCACATGGTGTATGGTTGAAGAGTTTCAGTTTGAGGCTTAGAATCATGGATTCTATATCTAGACCATTAAGAATATATTGTGACAATTCAGCTGCTGTTTTTATGGCTAAAAAGAACAAAAGTAATAGTCGAAGCAAGCACATCGACATTAAGTATTTAGCCATACGAGAACGTGTTACATAAGAAGTTACTTATCGAGCACATTAGCACTGAATTGATGATTGCAGATCCTTTGACTAAAGACATACCACCATTGAAATATAAGGATCATACAGAAAGAATGAGACTTGATTCTTTTATGTAATTTTGTTGTAAGAACAAATTAATGAAACTATTATTTGATATTTTCTCATATTTGTTGTGCACACATTCATTAATTCGAGAAATATCAATAAATTTGGACCTCGAATAAACATATGGTTTATTCATTAAGTTATTTGAGAGATATAATATTAATACATTGTAATACATGGAAGATAATAATCGTTTTTAGATGACTTATCGCCATGATTCATGTAATTTATTTTCTCCTATGGTAAATGAGATATATGTGTCAAGTGGGAGAATGTAAGAAAAAAATGACACATATCAGAAGAAGATTAAACGTGTAGGAAATGGCGACGACCATTGCCTACATATTTTGACAAAACATGCGTACGTAGCCTCAACTTTAGAAAATTGAGATGCGTACACGTTTCTTCTTTTGACAATAAGGCTCCCGCAATAACTCATCGATGGTATGAGATGCCTATAAATAGCAGCGATTGAGATCCCTAAGGACACACCACATAAGAAAATTATACACCATCTATATAGTGTGTGAAATGCTTAGAAGACTTCAATCGGAGGAAAAGCAGAGAACTTACAAATTTTCAATGGCCGGAGTTAACACTCGATTCGCTTCCGCATATTATTCATCATGTTTATATATATGTGAAAACATGAATTTTGAGAAAAATTCTGACATTTTTGAATTTTGTCTCATTACAAAGATATGATGGATTTTAATTTTGATTGCTAATCATCATGTTTTTGTTTCTTGGTTCTAGATATGTTGTATTTGTTATGTTGAACTATGATTTTGCTTGCACATTTCTTTGGCATGTTGAATATTGGACAGGATTTAACAGTTTTCTAAGTTTATTGATGAGATTGCTCGATACATTTGACTATACCCGACCTTTGATCATGTAATATGATATGGTGGGAAAAGAGTTTGGAATTGGAATCAAGCTGTTGAATTCATTGTTATGTTTTTTCCGGTACCAATTGCTTTTATGTTTGCAATATAATTATAGGTTCACTCATTATGCTCAACTATATTATATGTACGTACGATTACGCGTTGTTTTTTATGTTATAAAAATATTCGAAATGAAATTTAATTTCAAAAATACTTTTAGGGTACGTAGTTTTGTAATCTGAAAAATAATGTGTAATCGTCATCATTGTATCATATCATTTCTCATTAAACTAAATATTAATCCGAATTACATCATCCTTTTCCGATATACATATAATTATTCAAAGTTTAATTTGGCGGAAGGGGAGGGAAAAATCATTTCTCCGGTTTTTTTTATTCCAATACTGATTGGAATTAAATAAACATTTTTAGTAAACTTACAATTAAAAAAAAAAAAAAAAAACCAAACAAATTGAACCAAATTGGCGAAAGTGATCAGCTTAATTTATCAAGACCTATTTGCAAACATAATATTTAAATTGTAATTATGTTAGTAACAGATCGCCGTCTGGAAAAGAATCTAAGATTGTATTGTTCTGGCAATTATAAACATACAAAATTCACTACGTTACGTTCTCTTGGGGACTAACCCTTATTTTACAGAATATTAATTGTAATTAATTCATCAACAAACCTATATAGAAGCAGCCTACAAAAAATATGAAACCCTGATGAAGAGGATGAGACGATGAAGAAGCTTTGGACGCGTAGAAATAGTAGTATGGGAGTGAAACGTTCCGCTGCGGCGGCATCTGGCTGCCTGGATTGTATACATAAACCGAAGGTGGAGGAATGACACCGACCCAAGTCGGAGGAGGTAAATTCAAGTAGTAAGGTTGAGGGGGCGGGTGGCTGTGGTGCACTGGTGGAGGAGGAGGAGACGGTGGCTTTGGAGTAACTGGTGGCGATGAGCATATGACAGGGCAAGTCTCACAGTGGCTGATGCATAGCAAACTAGATGGTGGGTTGCCTGTTGCTGTTGCTGTTGCTGTTGCTGTTGCTGTTGCTTGGCTCATGAAGAGAAAAACAAAGCATTTTACTGCCAAGAATGCAGCATTAATATTGCAGTGGTTTCTCATTTGGAACTTAAAGCAGTATTTTGTTTGGTGGTATGAATTTATAGAAGCCAATGCGTATATTAGAATCTAGAATTAAAGCATGCATTCTACTTGACGTCAAAAATTAAGTTTGTTTCTGATATGCTAGCTTAATTAGATGCTTTATCACAAGTTCAAATTAAAATTAATATAATTGTTATTAAATTGGAACTCTCTTTTATGCGTGTTGTTTTGGATATGCTTTTCTTGACACTTTCGGGTCTCTAGTCGTCCCAAGTAAAGAATTTTGGTATTGCTTAATTTGCAACCAAAATCCTTTACTTCTCCGTCACTTTCTAAAATTCTTTTGGAGGATTGTGATTAATTGTATTGAAAATTCAATTAATATTTCAATAGTTTAAATATTTTTACTTAGCTAATCAATTCTTTATTAGAATTTTTTTAAATAAATAGTAAAGGAAAAATAGATACAAAATATTTTAATAGTGATTTGTTTTAGTTTTGTGCAAATTACATGTAAACAAGCAACACACGCTCCATTCACATAAACTAGTCATGTGGATATATTTCAGAGACCTTGGGTTATATATTCCATCCATGTCCAATGCCTTTGGATTGGAGGCCTAAAGATCCTTTCTAAAAGCATAGAAGCAGTACTCATTATGTTACCAACTGATCTTGTTCAAGCTATTTTCACCTTCTTCGGCGATTTCTATATAAGTCGATGGATCGTGTGTTTGTGTATATCTATTATATATATAAATATGTGACTTTATATGTGAATTTTCATTTGTCTCCTTATTAATTGTTTGTTTTACATTAATTGCTTATTTTAAGTGTGTCTTTTCATTATCCTTATTCATATTTTAAATATATGTGATTATTAATATTTAATTTTTTTGTCTACTTACATTATAATATGTTATTTTTATCCAATTATATATTTTCATCATGTAAATTAGTATTGGATTTTTTTTATGCATACTCACATTATAATATGTTATTTTTAATCTAATGATTTAGATTTTTTATTTATCTTTTCATTATGTAAATTAAATTAATTAAAGTTTAGAAATAACTCATTATCGAATTGTGAATTTTCTTTGGTATCTTATTAATTTTTTTCATGTCCTCATGTGACAGTTTGCTAGAATTTATGTGTTTAAATTAAAGTTTTTTGCAACCGATATTTTTTTGCAGTTTATATTATAAATTATTTAAATAAAACACGGTAAAAGATCGTTGTAATTTGAGCCGTCAATTTGGGTTGAGTCTGTCGGTTTGGCCTACACCACCAAACATTTTAGGTGAGTTGGATTGAAATTTTGTCGACTCATTTAAAGGTGAGCCTAAATGAGCTCGCACGAGTTTATATTAAATATTTATATATATATATATTATTATCAATTTTCAATCATGGNGAATTTATGTGTTTAAATTAAAGTTTTTTGCAACCGATATTTTTTTGCAGTTTATATTATAAATTATTTAAATAAAACACGGTAAAAGATCGTTGTAATTTGAGCCGTCAATTTGGGTTGAGTCTGTCGGTTTGGCCTACACCACCAAACATTTTAGGTGAGTTGGATTGAAATTTTGTCGACTCATTTAAAGGTGAGCCTAAATGAGCTCGCACGAGTTTATATTAAATATTTATATATATATATATTATTATCAATTTTCAATCATGGATTCTTGATATAAAATGGAAAATATCAGTTTGATTTCAAAATTGTGATGTTACTATCTTGTCCAAAAGTTGTGGGTTTTTGAGACATTTTGGCAGTCACTTAAAATTGAGTGTCAAAGTTGACATTTGAGTTGTATTTTTAGATTCCTGACAATATGTTCGTCAACATATTATTTTTAAGTTAGTTTTATCAGTATTGTGAGGGGTAAATATATTTATTACAATATATAAATATTATCATCTCTTTAAATTAATATTCACTTTCATGTTTGACATATTATGGGTCTTGGTAAAATGAGGAATAATAAATTCAAGCAAACGAATACACAAAAGTCTGGGGCGAAACCAGAATTATATGGTAGCGGAAATTAATATATAAATTTTTAGTGAATTTATCGATGTTAAGACGTATAACAAATCTTATATCATAATATATAAAATTTCAACCTTATAAATGAAATAAATCAAACTGTTGGGATCGGGAAAGATTTTAGAAGGGGGAGGGTGAATGAACTCTTTCGAATTTTCTAATTTAAAGTTTAGTTTTCAAACGTTTTTGAGGCGGTTGAAAATTTTCTCAAACGGTTGGAAACGTGAACCACTAATAAGTGCGGAAAATGGTTCACAATTCCCAATTGACATTTTAAACCCGTTTATAGCAAACTTAACAAATAGTGGTTGAAAAAGTAAGAGCTTGCGAAAAATAAGTGACACAAGATTTTTATGGATGTTCGAAGATTGAATACTCCTATGTCACCCCTTCTTCCTCTTTCAGGAAGGATTCCATTAAAAAACTTTGGCTTTTGGTGTGCTGTCGTTGTGCCACCAAACTTAAATTCCTACTCTCTAAGTAAAATTAGTGTAATGGTGAGCATGGTCGAATCCACAGGGAACGAGGGATGATTTCTTTCAAGTAAAATGCAAATAAAGGGGGGATTTGTTGATAAGAATAAAATAAAATATAAAAACTAAAATTAGAAAGCAATAAAAAATAGTAAATCTAAACGAGAATTAAATTACCAAACTCTGATTCAAGGGGATTTTCACTATTCAATTATGTCATTGTTCATCGGCTAACATATTATTTATTCATGCAGTTACAAGTAATTAACCTTAGAATTATAGGGATAGCCGCTAAAATCTTTGTGTTTTCCTAATTATATTGACCAAATCCAGCATCCAGTCAAAACTTATCAATAATTAACTGGACACGATAGTGTTCCATATTAATTAAAGATAGCTTTTTCTTGTGTGAAAAAAGTTAATCCTAAAATCTAACAACCGAGATAGCTGCAATTGATAGATCGAGTTTTGTTGATTTATTTAGATTAAATATGCTATGATAGCACAACACACCTAATCTATCGCTACTCATGTACCAATCGTTCATGACAACTACGGATCACTGAATTCATGGATAGCAGTAGAAAATTATATATCGAATTAAATTGTCAGATTAACCAACATACAACTTTCATATAAATAAATCATAAATCAACAAATACTTAAACAAAACACGAATATTAAATTAAAGTACAAAAAACCTCACAGTGATAAAATGAAATAGTAAAAATATCCCTTGAATCAGAAATAAAACTTAGCCTAAAAGTATAGAGAGAAAATCCTTGCGCCCTTCTCTCTCTTCACTTCACGAGAGTTGTTGGAGAAGAGGTTGGAGAATTATTTCTTGTGTCCCTCTTTTTCTTCTTACGTGAGGATGGAAAAAAATTGGTTGGAGAATTCTTTCTTGTGTAATCGCCGCCTCCTTATTCTTACGAGAATTAGGTTGGAAAGAAAAAAAGGAAGTGTTTTTATTTTCGAGTCCAAAAGAATATAAAAGCCCAATATCTAAAATTAAACCTATTCATTAAAAAATAAATGATATTATCTTCCTTGATATAAAAATTTCATATTTCTCACCAGGCAGCCAAGGAATTGTCACAAGGCGTGACCACGCCTTATCAAAAACCTCTTTTGAATTTTTCTGCTCCACGATTCCCACTAAAATCATATCGACAACTTTAATTGTGATATAAAATCACCCTTTTTAGCCCAGATTTATCGCAAGAGTAAAAAACTTCCTTCTACAATAAAATCACACAAAAATGTGTCAATTAAGCACGTTTGTAGTTGTAACAATGAGAGATATGACAATAAAAATACAAACTATTATGAGCCTATCAGCTTTACAAAGTATTTGCAACAGCCCACTCCAACCAGAATTTATCACACTGTCTGTGTTGGAACTTATTACACTTAGCCGGTTGGATTGATGCTTGACACAAATATGAACCGCAGCTGTTTTCGTGCTATCCTGATTTTGTCACACACCAAAATTCTTGAGAATAATACTTTCTTTTCTTAACACAAACATATATGAAATATACAAAATTTTATTACATATACAATCAAGTAATTTATTATAATTTTATTTTATTCTTCAAGAATTCTTGTCCAACTAAGTGATTGTGGATTTAACATCTATTAAATCAGCAAACTAAAGAGCGTGTCAATTAAACTAATTGAGTAATCACATATTCTTGAATTTCTTAATTAATTTTTTATCTTGATAATTTATTTCATTTATTATTTTAAATTATAAGACAACGTTACTATAACTAAAGACACATTTTTTTTAAATGTTCATAAGGACTCAATTACTAACTCATATGGAAAAATATTTATCGACATACTATATTAAAAACATTCTAATTAATCCAGCGCATTTGCGGAAAATTTTCTAATTAATTAAGAAAAATTCATTTACAATAATCATATTTAATCTTTTTGGGCCAACACCATTTATTTTGTAAGATATTCATCGCAATTCTTTATTTGTATATTAATCTTTAAATCTGAATTATGATGTATATTGTTTTTCTAAAAGTTCTTAAATAATGATTTAATACATTTATTCGACACTTCAATATTAACATTTTAAAATATATTAATTTTATATTGTATGTGTGCAACACTTATAATCATGATTATAAAAATTCAATAAAAATTCTAAAAATGAATTAGGCAGAACATAAAAAATTACACAAGTAATCAAAAGACAGAAAATAAAAATTAAATAATTGTCTATTACCTATAAACTACTAATACCGACTTCTAAAGATTGAAGTCGGTGAGAGAGTAGAGGCCACTATGGACTAAAAACATAAAAAGTTAATGCTTGAATGAGTCACACTGCAAAGTTAGTGAAGTAAAAACGAAGGACAAAGTCGCTTAATAAAAATATTATAATGGGCTAAGTTGAATGAGACTCGTATATATAAGTATCTCACTTGGTCTCACCTTATCTTTTGTCACTGTACAAAGCGAAAGTTTACGCACCGTAGTGTTCTACATTTTCTTAATTTTTCATCATCTATTGGTCTTTAAAGATATATTAGAATTTTTTCTAAACATCTAATCTTAAATGTGATCAATTAACCAAATAATTATTATACTTTGTATACAATAATAAATAGATTAATATATTTGAAGATAGAAAAAGTAATGTATTGAGAAGAATAAAAAAAAGGAAGTTAGAATTAATACTATAATTATCTAATGTCAATATTAAATTTAACATCCTACGTTCGAAATTGTGTTTATTGAGGTAAAGACTATAATGATAAGCTAAAAATAATAATTTATTTATCATTGTAACGTAATAATAATGTGATCGTTATTTGTAATTAGAAAATGATGTACTTTGTCTTTTTTTATTAAATTGTATAAACAATTATTTCAATATTTTTAGTGGATATTCTACTCAAATGTCTTATAAATTTATATGATATAGTAAAAGGTTATTTGCATAAACTTATTTGTTGGGTACAATAGTTGATCATGTTGGGTAGAGTAATTGAAATGTTGTGTTTGAGCTGTTGTACTATTTAAAATATTTGATTTGCTCTGTTACCATAATCTATAGGTTTTGATAAAACAGTAAACTCTTGAGCCTACAATTGGTATCATAGCCAAGATCGCGACTTTGATTTTCAATGATTGCAATTGGTGCAATTATTAGGAGATTGAGTGTTTGGTATAATAATTGTCCACGATGGGTAGGCGCTTGAGATGTTGTATGATTTAAAGATTTGACTTGCATAGTTACAATCAGTTATAGCTTTTGGTAAAGCGACAAACGCTCGATCATATATTATTTGATTGTAAAGCTAGAAGAAACATATTGCATCAACTTTTAGTTTTTAATTAATCACTTACATGTTACTCGATTTTTAAATTTAGAAGCATTCTACAATTTTTAAATATTATTATATATTGAATTATAATTTATCCCTTTCAAATTGGATAAATATACAATAAAACTCATGTAAATTTTATTAACAAAAACATTTAAATGAAATATTGGATTTGTCGATAATCAAAATAAGAAATAAACAAATTGTGATCCTTGAGTGAGAAATAAGATATTTAAATAAAGTTATAATTGTCACAATTAAATAATACACTTACATGCATTTATCACTGTATTTTGCAACTAAAATGTCAAAAAAAGTTTCCACGTATTATTTTTATATCATATTCAAAATAATTATGAATCCTATTTTTTTTTATTTTGAGTTGGCCATTGTTATGAACAATCATTATGAATAAATTGAATTTGAAAACTCTTATATCTATGTATATCACATATTAATATATCAACCTAAGTCAAGGTAATAAAAAACTATAAAATGAACTTATTCATCTTCAATGTACACAAATTATATAGTAAAGATATATGATAATTAAGACAATGAAGTAGAATATATGCTCACATATAACAAAATATATAGACAAGAAAAACAATAAATAAAAATATTTTTTTAAATATAAATATTTTTTTAAAACTTTTTACAGTGAGTTGGAGAAGATAAAAGAGCCAAAATATTAACTCTTTTGGGTTACACAAAAAAATAGAAATGCAAGAAGTAATTGTCACACAATGAATTCAGTTTCTAAATTAAATGTATACTATAAAGTTATATTTTCGTTCAAAATTTATAAATGCAATGAATTTTTCTCAAGATAAGGGTACTCAAATGTTCCCGTTAAGATATTTAAACAATTAGAAAAATTAAATATATTATTTTTCTGGAGGTAATACAGATATGACATTAGTAATTTGATTGTGCTAATTATACTAATGAGTTAATATGAAATATTAAAATAAATGTCATAAGAGTCAGTAAAAAGATGATTTATTGTCAAAAATATTATTATTATAAATTACAAATAGATGACAACATTTAATCAATATTTATTTAAATCAATCTATCAGTACTTTTTATGTGATGATAGATTGTTATAATAATTAGGAGAGAACATTCGGTCGGTTCTGTTACCGACCGAACCAAATTAGTCATAACCGGATCGAACCGAAATATTTAGCAATAACCTAACCGACAGAATTAATTTTCATAACCGATGAAAACCGAATCGAATTAAAATCGGTTAATTAGGTTGGTGACCGAATTAACCGATTAGTTTTTTTAAAATATTTGTGATTTAACTTTAATTATATATGTAATTTTTTTGAACACTACAATCTACACAAATGCATAAAAACATAAAATCACATATATCACAAATTATTCTTTATAATTAGGGCTGATTTTAAAATTAAAAATTAAAAAATATATTAAAATTGATAAATAATAAAAATTTATTAAATAATAGTATTTATTATATCGGTTAATTCGGTTAGCCGATTTGAAAATTTTGACAACCGTAACCGAACCGAATTAACCGATATAACTGATTTTTTTTTTAATTTGAAAACCGAATTTCTGAAATAACCGAACCGAATTTCCGAATTGACTCGGTTCGGTCGGTTAATTCGGTTTAACCAAAATTTTGTTCACCCTAATAATAATGTGTAGTTTATATGTTATCAAGTATAAATGTCTAATAAATTAAATGTGACTAGAAAAGTAAAAGCATCCAGTAGAGATTGTCGTCAATTTACATGAAAGCGAATAATAATCAAACAACATTGTAAATAAAAAATTACATATATTGATCGACAAAAAAGATTGTAATAATTGAATAGTATAATAAAATATATGCATTATTGAAATATGACAAATAACAAAAGAAAACAATATGATAAAAAAGATATGAGAAAAATTTTAGTAGTCCAAATATTTTTTTAAAATTTTAAAAATATGTTTTTTTCCAAATTAGTTACATATGCTAATTAACACGAATTGTCAAAATTTACAATATTATTATCATTGTGTTTTGTTGAGTTAACTAATTTTATTTCAATTTCTAACTATTTTAACATATGTTTCTCACGTGCAACGCATGTGCAT